>NC_141914.1:42038433-42341463 GCF_057802395.1 Ceratotherium simum simum
TTCCCAATTGTAGTCTATGAAATTTTTAAATGACAATAATGTTAACATCTTAATGAAATAGAACATTCAAAGTTCTGACTCGTTAATGGGCTGAGTTGAAATAAGATTTGTGTGTGTGTGTGTGTGTGTGTGTATGTGTGTGTGGAGCGGCAATTAGCAGACATACAAGGAAGATGCTTCTGGTTTGGGGGCCTCTAATTGCTCATCAAATTGCAGGTGGAACAGCCACTTGTCACAGTCTTCCTGCTCCACTTAACCTGGAAATTCTGAACAATTTTCTGAGGTTCTCTTGATTTCCCTTGAGAGTTCCTGTACCCAAAACACCTCTTACGGTAAACTTGAGCTGAGAAACAAATTGATCTGAGAACATTCCTATGATTCCCATTACCAGAGAATGCTACTTCTTTTAATTATAGCACAAATTTCCAGAGTGTTATTTAGAGATTAAAAAAAAAAACTATCAGGGTATTTTTTAAATAGAAAGGGGCAGGAGAATGATTTTATCATGTTTTGCTGCCATCATGATTGAGGAGAGAGTTTCAGTGGTCCGCATAGTGAGATAATTTGGTATCATAAACCACTTCTTGAGTTCCACTTAGGTCGATAATGATAAAGTGGGATACATGAAAATCACTTTACAAATAAAGAGCTCATAATTATATGGCTTAGTCAAACAAAAATAAATAAATAAATCCAGATAATTCTGTCACTACTGATACAAAATCTGAGAAACGGTCTCCTTCTCACTCCCCAGAGCCAGACAATGACAAATCAGGGCACTTAGAAAAATTAGTGGTGGTGGTTTTGTATTTTTTCACCCAAAATATTGGTAAATATAAATTTTCTATTCATTTAGACTCCATCATTGACATTAAAAAGCCTAAAGCAGTTGGCTGTCATGGCAGAAATTGTTAGCTGATGTCACCAAATCTTTCCTATTGCTGGACACTTAGGTAGACTATATTTCCCAGCCTCCTTTGCAGGTAGATGTGGCGTTATGAACTTTGGCCAATAGAATTAGATCAAAGGTGATATATATCCTTTTAGGACTGGTCCATGAAGCCTCCTGTGCATAATTTTCATTGCCCCTTTCCCTTCTGGCTTGATACAAATGAACACAGTGACCTTCCAAGCAACATGTTGAGGTTATAGAGGGACAAGATAGAAGAATCTGGGTTCTTGAACCATTTGGTAGAAAGCCACTTGTGAATCAGGATTGTGCCTACGTGAGAAATAAACTTCTCTCATGTTAAACCTCTGAGATATAGAGATTTATCTCTTATATTAGCTAGCATTACCTTTATAAATATAGCTGGTTAGACTTGCTGCTTATAAATTTAAGGTCCTATCGGTTCTGTCATAAGCTTTTCATAAAAAGTACTGAGAATTTTAAATCTTCAATCTCATAATCTTATATTTTCTCACTCTGTTTGTAACTTTCTAACACTAGCTCCCAATTGGGAAAATTCTATCCACTGGTATTGTATATTACATAACTGCCCAGAAAGCTAAGAGCTTCCCAACTGAACTTTTTCTAAGTCTATAAATTTATGCATTGATGACTTTTTAGGCCAGTTAGTTAACAATGAAAGTCAAATAGTTACATAGTTCAGAACTGTGGGCATGTATTATAAAGGAAATAACAATAAGGTAAAATCATTATATTAAATAATTCTAAGCTTTGCAATCATTATCCCCAAATGGCGTACCGAAATAAAGACTTCTCAAAGAAATGCTTCTGAGATCAGGTCTTGGATTATCATTTTCAAGCAGTTGGTAAAAAGTTATCTTTAAAAAAAGAACATATGGCCAGTTCTCCAAATGGTGAAAATATACATTGGTGTCCTTTTGTGACCACATGGATTGATGTCTTCAGATACCCACTAACTAAAAGAAGAAAATGTATGAAAACCAAGTTCTATCCAGAGATACAACTGTAGATTCAATATCAGAAGCTTTTATTCTTCAATTTTATGCTTTTCTTTTTTAAACTGGAAACACTTTTATTACTGGTTCCAAACCAAGATTCTCTTCTTAAGGAGTTAATCAGTCATACTTCTAAAACCTTTCTGTGCAGCTGAGGAAACAAACTGTTCTCTGGTTTACAAATTGAAGATTATGGAAATAAATTCCAAGGTGTTGACTCATGCATGCAGTTATATCACTCTATCAGTACTCAATTTGTATATGTGAATATTTATGGACCCCTGGAGGTTTACAAGTAACATGAATGAGAATTCTTGGTAAGGAAAGGCAGAGGTCTTCTTAGTGAAAGTTTGAAAAAGGACCAAACTCTTAAATGTGATAAACAACTTTCTTAGGCACAGAGATTATCAGTACAAAATATTTTTATGACTTGCATCCTAGTCTAGACATCGACTGATTCATTGTCGTCTATACTTTCTCTTCAGTTTATTCTAGTCATACATACATCAACAGAGCACTGCTTTTTGAATGTTCCTAATCTTCATAAAAGGGAGCTGCACATTTAACAGCCCTCAGTAATAAATTACTAGCTGGCATTGAGTTCCCATCTGCCTCTCATGGCAAATCCATTTTTGCTTCAAAGCTCTTCACCAATTCTCATCCAAAGAGTGCTTTTCTCTCTTTTTACTACTTTCTTCCTTCTCTTCTAGTTCTACCTCTTCCCATTCCCCAACCGCACCAAAAGGATAGTATTTTATGTAGTCTTTGCTACAGTGTCCTAGCCAGTTCTGCCCTCCCGGCCTCTCCTCATTATGTTTCCTCAATCAAAATTTACTTGGTGGAAGGAATACTGGACTGGAGTCAGGTGGCCTCAAAACTTTATCCTTTACAACTAGGTAACCTAAATTATCTTGGCTTTGAATATTTTTAAATCTGTGAAATGGACATAAGTATACCTATGTCAGAAGAGTACATACAGAAATGATGTTTTCAAAAGCACCTAGTAGAATTCCTGGCACATAGTAGACAGTAGACTAGTATGAGTATTGAGACAGTAGTCTCAATTGAGACAATACTACTAGTATTGAGACAGTAGACTCAATAAATATTAGTATTTTAGCTAGTTTTTGCTACATATAAATCACCTCAAAACTTAATAGCTTACAACAACAGCGATGGTGTATTATTTCTCATGGTTTCTGTGTATCAAGAAGTTAAGAAGGGCTCAGCTGGAGTCTCAGACTTGCTTAGAGTCTCTCATACAGTTGCGGTCAGATGAAGTCTGCAGTCATCTGAAGGAAGTGGAGGGTCCAAGGAGGCTCACTTGCATAGCTAGCAGGTTGGTCCTAGCTGGAGGTCCTTAGCTGGGGACCTCAGTTTCTCTCTGTGAAGACCTTTCCACAGAGCTGCTTGAGTATACTCATGGTATGGTGGCTAGCTTCTCTGGAGTAAGTGATCCAAGAAACCAAGGTGAAAATTGTAATGCCATTTATAAACTAGCTTGGGAAGTCACATCACCATTTCCACTATATTCTATTGGTCACACAGCCCTGATTTAATGGGGGAGGAGGAGGGCAGGGTTACATAAAAGTGTGAATACAGAAGATGTGGATCATCAGAGGCCATCTTGGAGACTGGATGCCATAGTTAAATATTGATTTCCTTAGAGAAAACCATGACCACCTGGACTACAGTCATGCTAACAGGACTGCTTTCCAGTATTCCTTTTTAGGCCAGCTAAGTCCAACCTGCCTCACTCTACCTTCCTTGTTCTCTCTTTTTCTCTCTCATGCCCACAAACACACACATGCATGCACACGCATACACACACACACATACATGGCTAGCATCTACATCTAAATTTTGCACACACTATTTTTCAAATTGGAATTATCGCTTTTTAAAAAATAAACTTTTTTATTTTAGAGTAGTTTTAGATTCACAGAAAAGTTGTGAAGATAGTAGAGAGTTCCCATATTCCCTACACCCAGTTTCCTCTATTATTTTAAGTAGTGCCTTGAAAGAAAGAAAGGATTTTGATAAGTCAAGATGGAACAGTACAAACAAAAGCTCTAAGGTCAGGAACTCATCTCCTTCAACATTTTGGAGATGACAGAATCCAGCATTTGAAAGAGATGCAAAATGATATAAACTGGAGAACTAAATGAATCAGATGAAGTTGCGTATTCTACTTATTATGGCTATGAAAAGAAACAATTATGATTGAAGAAATCATTTTAAGAAAGTAAAGTAATAAAACCGACATGGACAGGTAACCCATTTGGAAAACCCATGAACCAAAAGATCCAAGACTGAATGACTTGTTTTCCAAAATCCGTGTTAAAAAAATAATGTTAAATTAAGGCGGAGTTGAATTATATGATTTTTATGATCTTTTTAAGGCTTCTCCCACAAGATTAAATAGGAAAATAGTGATTGTAACTTTTATATAAAGAAATGGTTTGACTAAATAGTGATTTAGCTTTTGTGGACAACTACCTCATCTCGCAGAAATAATTATTAAATGGAAGGAGATTCCTTTGACTGAGGTGGAAAAGCAGTTTTGTCTCAGTAAGCAAAATGTTTGTGTAGTGATCTGCAGTACATGCAGTTAGGTTGCATGTAGTCCTGTGGGGAGAGCAGGAAAGTTATTGTTGCCCATTTATAATTGAGGCTCAGGGGAACACTCTTTAGACCACGCCAAGAGTACAGACTGAGTAGATGTTAGAAGTAAAGTGGATTGGACCAAAGATTCATAGACCACAAAAAGCTTCAAGGACAGAGGGCTGTGGGTAAAATGAGGCATATTACTTAGAAGGTCTGTTCCCTGTTGTGGAACCCAACCGTGTTGATCTTCAGTGTCCATAGCAAGTCTGAGGGCATTAAACTTGAGTGACACTGACTGAACAAAGGAAGCTGCTGTTTGGTACCTTCTTTTTCTCTCTCTCTGATACACACACACGCACACTCTTTGAATTCACTCATACTTAATAATTTTATTGTGCTTTGAAAATTTTGGAGAGCAAGGAGACTGAGAAAAATCCTATAGCAGACCACAGAAGCCTCCTGAAATGTCTTCTTCCCCCAGACCCAAAGTCCTCCAATCTTATCCAAGTTAATCCCCCCGCCAAAAATCATCACACATCTTAATATGTCGACCCCATCCTTACTTAACCACAAAATGCAGGTCTAAACGTGTCATCTTCATCCCTGCATAAAAACCTTTGATTGCTCCCTGCAAGATAAAGTCAACCTTCTTAGCTTGACATACATATCTTTTAATATCAGGTCCTAAAGTTCCATCGTAACCTCATTTCTCACCACTTTCTATCATGAATACTACACTATAGGCACACTAAACTAACATATTGTGGGGTAAAAGGGGCTAGTGTTCAGACACAACACAGAATATTCATATGAGCAGTTTCATCTACCCATAATAATCATATTATGGTTATGACAACAACTACTGCTCTACTTACTGAGTGCCTGCTTACATGCATTGTAGTAGGTACTCTACATGTTATATTTCAGTGAAACCTTGTAACAAACCTTCTTCAGAATAATTATCTCCGATTTAAGTAGAGAAAACTGATTTAGAGGTTAATTTTCACTCAAGGACCCACAGCTAATACAAAGGATGATTCAAGCTCAGATCTGTCTGCCTCGAAAGTCTGTTTTCTTTCTCCTATGTGGTATAGTGTCATGAAGAGCTGTGACTCTGGAGCCATATGGTACTGGGTTTATATCTTAGTCCTGCTATTTACAGGCAGAATAACCTTATGTAAACTGATTAATTTCTCTAAATCCCAGTTTCCACATTTGTAAAAATTAGGATATTAGAAGCACCTACCCCATGAAACTTTTGTGAGAATCAAAGGAGCAAACAAATAAAAAACATTTAGCTGCTGGTATTATTGCATCTCATCACCTCTACTTGACAAATTCTTACTTATTTTTTAAGACTTAATTAAAATGTTACCTCCTTTATTGACACCTTATCTAAGTCTGCCAGACAGAATTGTTTTCATCTAAGTTCCCGTACAACTTTAGTTTTATAATTATTTGTCTGTTCCCCATTAGACAAGAGGTTCTAGACAGCATGAGTTATTCTGTCTTAGTCTGGACTCCCCCCGAAGAAGACTCTAAGACAAGGATTTGAGTCCGGCAGTCTGAGAGAGTTGCAAGGAAAAAGTATCAATAAGGGAGGAATAAATCAGGGTAAGGAAGGCAGGCTTTAAGACATATGCTATTGGGGCGGGCCCCGTGGCGTAGCAGTTAAGTGCACGCGCTCCGCTGCTGGCAGCCCAGGCTTGGATCCTGGGCTCGCACCGATGCACCGCTTGTCAGGCCATGCTGTAGCGGCATCCCATATAAAGTGGAGGAAGGTGGGCACAGATGTTAGCCCAGGGCCAGTCTTCCTCAGCAAAAAAAAAAAAGAGGAGGATTGGCATGGATGTTAGCTCAAGGCTGATCTTCCTCTCAAAACAAAAAAAGAGAGATGTTATTAAGTCAACTATTGTAGTGGGTAACTGATAATAACTACTGCATATGGAAACTCTGGAAAACTGTGCAAAACTTAGTACTCAAGGTTATCCCAGCCAAGAAGGTGGGATCTGGGTATTTTTATCCCTACACTGGTTAGTCACCGGTTACAAGCTACCCTTGAGCCAGTACAGGCACTTCTGGCTTGTGGTACACATAGGCATAGTGGGTTCTGGAAGCCTGAGGGAAGCCCACTAACAAAGACGCTGGTGCTACCTTTGAAAGTCAAGCTACATATGATAAGGGGATCTGAGAGAACGGGGTGGAGCACTGAGAGTGTCTGCTATTTATATCTTATACTTCTGTATAAGCATTTACGCATTCACTCATCTGACCTTGCTCTTTATCAATCTCCTTTCACCTCGAATTTTCTTGTACAATGACTAGTATGCAGTAAGCAACCAATAAATGATTAAAGAAGGAAGAGAAGAAAAAGGAAGGAAAAGAGAGAAAGGAAGAGAAATGCATGGAAAGGAAAGGAAGGGAAAGGAGGAGAAGAGAAGGATGAATCCTGTGCCTTGATTTGGAATGGAAAAGTCTCCCTTCTTTTTACCTTTCATGGCAGCAACAATAAAATGTATATAGATGCTAAAGAAAGAAAGAATTCCCAGGATGGCATAGATAAGGCTGACTAAATGTCAATCCAAGGTATTTAATATGAGAATAAATTGTAGAATCAGAGTTATAGTCTCTTACTTTTTTCTTGCCTGATCGAAAGCCAAAAAGCTGCTATAAAGCTGGTGAAGAGCCCTGACCTTCAGCATATGTAGTTTGAGAAAAAATTCTAAGAAAGATAAGTGAGGATTTTTTTTCTTGCTGTACTAGGTAATGAGTTTTGTAATGGAAACACAATTGCAAGTTACATAATTAAGTAGGTCAGAACTATTATCTGACAGTGACAAGACTTCCTGAGTGAATTGCATTATTACAAAAGGATGGTTCAAAAGCTAATAATGGCAAAAGGTGTTACCTGAATTTTGTACCTCCATTAGGATTTGGCTCATTGCTTCTACATATCAAAAATGTTAGGCTAAAGAAGCTTTGTGAAGCAATGTAGTGTGTGGATACAGCACTAGGAAGCAGATGCAACACTACCTCTGACCAGCTTATGCGACCTTGGAGTCACCATGAAAACTCCTTGGGTCCCAATTTCATCATTTGTAATAATAGGACATTGGACTAAGTCAGAAGTTGGAAATTCAGATGTTGATGCCTCCTGAATGAATGTTGGCAAACTGGAGAGCACATACCCCGTCTAAAGGGGCAGCCATTACTCAGATCAACCAATGATTGCCATGCTGAAATTTCAGCATTGGGCTGTCGAATCTCCCAATATTTCCTAAGAAACAAAACGTGACATTTATGTGAATTCCTCAGATTTTAATGTGTTCGTACAATTTTTATGAAAAACACATGTGGGCCAAAGAAGGCGTTGGGCAACTATGGGCAGAATATAGCCCACAGGTTATTACTCACCTCTGGACTAGATGAATCTCAAATGTCCTTCCAGTTATTCACCTTTTGAAATTGATATATGGAGGCATTAAGTGTTCTTCTAAGATTGAGACACGTGTGCATAGTGCTGCTCCTGTTCCTACACCTGCTTTCTTCCCCAAAGGCGTTTATGTACCTTGGGTAAGTCCAAGACAGTCACCAATACTCTTCCTCAGGTAGGAAATTCTGCAGCAGCTTGAGCACTGTCTTTCCTGATTACCCAGCTATATGTCCTGAAACCTAAAACTTGGCAATCATCCCAAATTTGGATAAATTTCTATTACTTATCATAATGTAGGTCACCTTAAAGATTGGGTAGGTCTCTGTGTTCCTCTGTACTCTGTAATCTTGTTAAGTCACCCCTAACATCTTTGTATCCTCCTTGATCTTTAATTAGGATTGGAAAGATTGACATCCTTGAAGTCCAGGTTGTACCTTCAATCCTAGAGGATGCCACTCAAAGTTGGTTAGTTATTTCAAGTGAGTGATACAAAGCACAATCTAGACATAAAGGAATGATCCAGGGAGAAGAAGCAATAGAAAATCAAAAATAATAGATGGAACAAGGTGTCAAAAAGAGTAGGATGACACAGGAAGGGATGGGAGGCACACTTGAAGGGATGCCTTGAAAAGGAATCTTTTTCTCTGAGATGGATGGGACAAATAAGAGCTTGTGAAGCCAAATTGTTGAGAAGGAGAGAGAAGATCATAAGGCTAGTTGCCCTCAATCTTTCCTGTAAGTAGGGGCTAAAGTTTTGTTCAGGAAGTGAATACCAGTAGGCTGATCTCTGAGGAGAGAGAAAAAGATTGAGAAAAGGTTCTTTGGAAAATGTCATAGGTAGACAAATGTGAATGATAAAAAAAAAAACAAGTAAATTTAAGATTTAATAGATTTGAGGCAAGAACTCACTATGGTATAAAATGAACCAGCTTATTGTCCTTCTCTAGTAAGGTAATTAGTAGTTTTAGGATAAATGAAGAATGAAAAAGGACCTAAGGTAGGAGAAGGGAAATTTTAGTTTCGTAGATCTGGGATATAGAGCTGTTCTGAGGGATGCCAAGTTGCAGGATGTGGTCATGCCTGCGGGTGGCTCAAATGGAGTAGAGATGAAGGCCATATGTATTGAGAAGGTCAAGGAATTGTGATGCCAGTAGGGGAAGATGCTAAAATTACCACGGAACGTAACTGTAGAGGACACCATGAGACAAGTGCTAAAATGTTTGAAGAAAGTAGGAGGTTGTTCTGAAGGTTAGCTGTGTCTGGGAATGGTAGAAAGGAACAAGGAGCTTACTGTCTTTGTTTTAAATTTTTTGACAAATCGCATAAGGGGTTGCCTCTGGAGAGAGAAATGTCAGAGAAATGGAATCGTTAGCAAGAAATCACCATCTCATTTTTGGTGAGAAGGTAAAAGGAGGGATCCAATAATGTTTTCTGGCAATGAGGGAAGAGTTTCAATGGAAAGAGAAAGCAGAGGATCATGGAGAGATGGTAGGGGAGAAATAGGACTAAGCTATAAACAAATGAAACCAAAAAACCTATAGCCAGGAGTAGCTTTGAAATTTGATAGACATGGGTTTAAATATGGCTCGGCCACTTACTAGCTGCAGGAGTTGATCCAATTTTAGAGGCCCACTGTCAGAAAAATAATACAGGGAGTAACATCACCAAGATGGAGGACTAGGAGGACCTAGCCCTTGTACCTCCACAAAAATAATTAAACTACATACTGATGAAAATAGCTCTGGGGAGCTCCAGAGTTCAATTAAGAAGCTGTAGCAAAATAGTGGAGCACAAAAACTGAAGATGGCTGCATAGACAGGTGTAGGCAGTGTTTCACCTGCATCACCCCATCCCCCAGCCCAGCACAGCTGGGGCCAAGAGGGATCTCCTGGGCCGGCAAACTCCTCCCATGGGGGGAAAAGAGACCAGAAGGACCCCAGCAGCCTTCACCACTGAGGATCCCAGCAGTCCTCACCACCAAGGACTCCAGCTGACCCCAGCTGACAGAGCTGCCCAGAGGCCATACCACCGCATGCCCCCTAAGCAGGAGCCATTGTTGTATACCCTGCTTCCACCCCGCCCACCCCCGGGCCAAAGGTGCTATGCCCTTCCCCACCTCACCCCCAGTCCTGGTGCCACAGTATGGGGGCCGATGCCTTAGCTGCTGGCACTGCTGTCACCAGGTACACATCCATGCCCCTGACTCTGGCACCAAGAAGGACCCACTTGTCATGACTTCCCCCACAGAGGAAAAAGAGTAGGAGAACCCCAGCAGCCCTCATCTCCCCTGAGAGCATCTGCAGTGCAGTTGAAGTTAAGTTGTTATCAACTTAAAATAGAAAGTTATAACCACAAGGTATTTTATGGAAGCCTCAAGCTAACCACAAAGAAAAAACCTGTAATAGATACACAAAAGGTAACGAAAGAATCAAAGCCAATCACTACAAAAAAATCATCAAATAACAAAGGAAAACAGCAAGAGAGGAAGAGAGGGACAAGACAGTTACAAAACAGAGAGAGAACAATTAATAAAATGGCAATAGTAAGTCCTCACCTATCAATAATTACTTTATTTGTAAATGGATTAAACTCCTCAATCAAAAGGCATAAAATGGCTTTAAAAAACAAGCAGATTAAAGAAAACAAGATCCAGAGATATGCTGTCTACAAGAGACTCACTTTAGATTTGAAGACTCACATGGGCTGAAAGAGAAGGGATGGAAAAAGATAGTCCATGCAAATGGTAACCAGAAAGACAGCAGGGGTGGTTACTTACATCAGACAAAATAGACATTAAGTCAAAAACTCTCTCTAGAGACAAAGAAGGTCGTTATATAGTGATAAAAGGGTCAAGTTAACGGGAAGATACACAGCTACAAGGCAAAGTGAAGGTAGTTAACAATACTGTATTGTATACTTGAAACTTGCTAAGAGGGTAGATCTTAAATGTTCTCACCAGGCACATACAAAGAAAACGATAACTATATGAGGTGATGGATATGTTACTTAGCTTGGTTGTGGCAATTATTTCACAATGTATACATATATAAAAATATGAACTTGTACACTTTAAATATGTACAATTTTTATTTGTCAATTGTACATCAATAAAGATGGGGAAAAAGAAAAATAGTACAAAATGTGAAACTAAAATTAGAGCAAACACGGATTTTTATTTAGAAAGAGAAAGAAATCATACTTAAAAAAAAAATTTTAAAAGCTAACAAACACCAAAAACATCCCAATATTCAGAAAAATAACAATTTTTTTTGACTACCTGACAGTTATATACACTGCAAGACTTCTGTGATGCTTTCTTGCCTACATTTTTGGCATCAAATTCTTTAGTCACTTCTTCGTATGACAATGGTTTTGCGTTTTGCAATATCGTTTATTATTGTGAGAATAGAAAGGTAATTCAGTCCTTCCTATAGCATGGTTGCTATAATCTTTTTTAGTGATTACTCAGAAAAATGTCTTTTGGCTCCATGAGTCATTATTGGTATTGTCGTATAGATTTTTAGAGTGGTTGCCAAATTTCAGAAAACCTGTATTAAACTCTTCCCATATATGCATGTAAGATTTGGAAGCATTTCACATAGAGTAGCTTTTGAGTCCATACACTTTAAACCTTGTCTGCATACTTTCAGTCTTGAGTGCTGTAGGTCAAATTCATACTGTGACGCAACTTCTGGACCGATATCCTGTGACATGACGCTGGGTGAGTTGGCACAGTGAATTCCTACACTGGGGTGGCTAGTGATAACTTAACCCACTAACTTAAGATGCCACTAAACCCAAATTAAATGTATCCCCACCTCAACTTGCCCTTATCCATCTCCCAAAAATGTTTATGGCCACTCCAATGCCATGGGTGGGAAGTGTGATGGTGAGGAAGTTGTAGTGGAAAGAGAAAACAGTCTTAACTGATTTCTGCTAAAACATCTTACTTTTGAAAATTTAATAAAACGTGACCATGTGAACACAATGCTAGGGCTTCTTACAGGGCCCTAGAAGGGATCTGTGCAAGTGAAGGAGCTCGAGTCTCAGCTGCGGTAGCTTCCCAGGAAACTGGGTGCTGGGTAGTTGTGGGACCTCACGCTAGCTGCATAGCTTCTCTAGTATCCATTTCTCTGTCTCACAGGGTTATAAGGCAGATGAATTGAAAGAATGGATATAAAGTGCTGGTGCATGGCATATAGCTAATAATCAATAAATTGCAAATAAAAAATAATTACTAGATTTTGCAAACCAGTCGCATCTTATTTTGTGTATTTGATTATAGTAGGGGCCATTCAAACTCTCAAAGGCTATGAAGATTTTTTTTGTGGTTTTTATTTAAAGACAGTTAGAGTGGGCTACTTGAGTACTTTTTACTACCCCCTTAGCGCTTGGAGCAGCTTGGAGTTATAATGGAGAGCTTGGAATCACCAGGAATGGGTGGGGGCGGGGGGGGCAGTTTTAGAGCAGAGCAGTGAAGGCAAACAGCTTAAGTCCATAAGGAAATCCTGTCTCCTAAAGGATTCCCTCTCCTTTCACACTGCTAACTATAACAGGTATGTGGGCATGCATCCCATTTTCATATATTCCTGATAGAAGGCCAGGAATAGATGAGGAAATCTATGGACAAAGACACCTACTTTTTGAGCAGCTTTGGTGTGCCAGGCGTTGTGCTGGACCCCTCACATTTGCCATCTCCCTTAAGCTTCACAGCAAGCCTGTGCCTGTGAAGGTCCTCGGTATACAGATGAAGAAACAGACGTGGAGAAGAGGTCAGCCTCTTCAGCCCTCACTTGGAATGTTTTGTGTAGAAGTGGGAAAGCCCTGGGGGAAAGAAGCTGTGCTCCAGCTGTGTGGTTCTTGGCTACACTACAGAAGTGCCTGAACCAACTGGCTTGGCCCCCCTCCCCCTGTCCTGGTCCTGGGGCAAAGCCAGCACTCTAAGCCACTCTCCAGAATTCTGTGTGTCAGGCCCAGGGGTCAGGGCTAGGCTCAGTTAAAAAGAGAATAAATGCCAGGAACAGGCATGGGAGTGGGGGCTGATTAATGGGTTGAGGAAGAGGAAGGAATGTTATCTTCAAGGTTGAGGAAGAGGAAGGAATGTTATCTTCAATGTCAAGAGAATGAAAAGTAGAAGTCCAAATATTTTTTAAAAACATATTTTTGGATAATGGTAAGAGTAGTTTTCTTACTTCCCCCCTCCCAAATCTTGAGATAGCATCAATCAGAATGGCTGCTTTATTTTAGTTTTTTAAAATATAATTTATATAATTCTGACATATAAAAATCTGTATTTGTAAAACATATAGATTAAAAGGCCATTATTTTATTTACTAAAGGGGTCACTATAAAATTCCTTTAACCAACCATACCCTCAGAACATTTAAAAATGGGTCAGTTTCTTAAAGATTTGTCTATTACCCTAAGCAGCAAGGTATACTTCTACGACAGACCATCAACGTCTCCTATGCCATTAACGCTGGTACCTGTATCTGGAGACTGAGATGAAAAGTAAAAAGGCACTGAAATAGTTTTGTTCCTGCCCTTTCCCACTCCCCCAGACTCTGACCATCAGGTCTTTTTCTGTGCTGTGGGCCACCCTGACCATTCCTTGTCCCACTAGCATAAGAAGTAAGGAGGCAAGGTAAGAGGCACTGTTACATGTGAGTAGGAGAGGGGGAGAGTGCCACAAGTTGTTTTCCCTGGAAGCAGATCCTGAGAAGGAGTTAGACAAGCAAGATATCCACGAAAGAAAGGGAAGGGGGAGGAAGCAAGATGGAGTAAAGGGAGATGTAAGATCATGATGCAGGCCTGGCAAGGCCTCTGCCAACCCTATGGGAGCTCCAGAGCAAATATTGACCATCAGAGAAATTCTGCATTGGACTAAAATGGACAGACCCCTCTGCCCCCGTCTTGCTCAATCATTGGATGCCAGTCATCCCAGAAAGAGTGAGGTGAGGCCCTGGCTCTCCACAGTTGAGGCCAACTCTGAAGAAGCCAATGATTAGAGGCTATCTGCTATCAGCTGCTTCCTGCAGCCGGGCAGAAATTTATTTCTTGAGGGAGGATCTAGGCAGCACATTTCTGTGTCTACCACAGTCCATCCCTTGTAACCCCTGGATCTCCTTCTTCACATGTTTTGGCAGTAGATCCTCTGGGATTCTGGTAGACTTCTTTTCCTGAGGGAAACTTAGTAAAGGGAGGTTAGTAGGACAAGCTTAGCTGCCCTAGCTAAAGTTGGTCTCAGGGCAATGACTGGTACTCATTGTCTCCCTCCTCCACTCAACTCACTGTCTCACTCCTCCACTCAACTTTCCAGAGTCCCCTCACCCTCAGCTACCAAATCTGCTCTTCTCTACAGCTTACCTTGTAGCACAACCTAAACTCTCATTCCTGAGGGAGCTGAGCCCATCAGAGTGCCCCATCTTGGGCCAAGATGGCCCTCCACTTATGCTTGCCTTGTCCAGTCATTGGATGGGGGCAGCTTTGAGAAGAGTACCACTTTGGCTCTCTGCAGCTGAGCCAAATCCTGAAGGACCAATGGATGGAAGCTGTCTGCTGAGCATGTTACCTGCATCTGGACAGCCAATCCTTTCTTGAAGGCAGGGCTGAGCAGTGCATTTCCACGTCTGCTGTTGGAGAATGGTATTTTAAGCACCTCTCACAAAATAATAAGAAAAAATAATTTATATTGGAATAGTAATTCATCTATTATCTGGTATTTGTGTATTTTTATTTTTTAAGTGAAACAAATAATGATGATTTTTTGTTTAAAATTTTAGGTTTCTCTTTAAAACCACAAATCTCTGCATTACTAGGTAGCACAGAGCAGGAGGAAATGACCATCTGGCTCTTAAATAAGTGTGAGTTTTTGATTTAGTAGGTGGTGATTCTGTTAAAGAGTACAGGCCCTGTTGGGTATCTTTCTTCATTCCTTAAAAAAGGAGGCATAAATTTCATAACCAAAATAGTCTTGTTTGTATGTTTAGGAGTCAATTATTTTTCTGATAATAAAAGCTTCAAAGTGAAGCATAAAGTCCTAGTAAAATTGACTGAGTGAATGCTAGGGATAGGTGGTAAATCAGAAGAATGAGAAGACGAATTGCCGGAAAGGACTGTTAAAAAAGCCCCAAGTAGTGAGGACCATCCTCAAGAGAAGGAGGGAAGGAGAAATGAATTCATTTTCCAATAAATGACGTCAGTGTCAGAAATAAACTCCTAAGAGGGGCTAATGCACAACATAACTCCCTGGAAGGGGGTTCTGCTCCACGTGAGCCACCCAGCAGGCTCGCCGCAGTGACGACAGAGGCTTCTTGCAGTTGCTTGCACAAGCAATAGTATTCCTTCATCCATGCCCCAGTGTGAAATCTAATGGGGCTAGAGTCTTGTGAATCAATCAGTGGGACAGAACTATAAGTACTATATTTATCACTATCAGTGCAATTGACAGACTTCAGTGACTTGCAAAAACATGGGTATGTATACGTGTGTATACATACTTTGTGTGTATATATATATATATACATATATATATATATGTATACAAACTTTGCAGATAAAATTCCAATATGATTCACAAGAGAACACAGATACAAACACGTATATGTAGAAATCTGCATGTTGGCAAATAAATGAACCCATCTATTGACCAAATGAGTCTTACCTAGGTCCTGAAAACAAATTAACCTTTAAAAACTACAGGTGTCAAACCCTTTGGTAGAGGATTATTATTGAGCTCTTTAAGGGCAGGGGCCTTGTCGAAACTCCTAGAGTGGCGCTTGGCTTATAGTAGTTACTCAATATATGTTTGTTGAATGAAGGCTAGATGGATGATGAATGGATGATATTTGACTAACTACAAGCAGAATAAGAGAATGAGTCCTTAGGAGCTGTGTTAGAGTTGTAATTTACTTCACCTAGCTCAAATCAATGCCAATGGTCATAATTATAGGGATTGTTAGAATTAGGATGGACTTTAGGAATCATCTAGTTAAATCTTCTTATTTTACACACGAGAGAGGTGAAGCTTAGTGGAGTGAAATGACTCACATAAGATCACTCTGCTAATTTGTGATCTGACCTGTTCTAGAGCCCAGGAATTCTGGCTTTGAATTCACAGTGCTGCCGAATGGTTATCAAGAGATCTTAAATTGTTTCCACGTAGACGTGTTCATCTGTGTCATGCTGTACGTGTGAGAGTGTGTGTATACAATATTTCTGATTCCATATTCAGATTTCTTCTTGTTTCCCCTTCACAACACCATTTATGTGGGGATGGTCAAATCAATATGCATATGCACCTGAACCCCCGTCTTGTCTTCCTTCTTTTACCTGTTCCCTCTCTTTGAATATTTTCTTTTTGTGGATATTTTAAATTTAACCTCATTTTAGATTCCAGTAAACCTGATTATTGAAAACAGTAGGGCCCCTGTCTCATGTGTCTGCTCTGTTTACAATCTCTACACAATGAATATTTCAGTCTTCTGCTAGTGCGGGACCTAGATTTAAGCCATACCATGTCATGCACTTTGCTGTGCACTTTCCATCTCAGGTACCCTCAGCAGCTGACCTTTCAACCGAGTGCCTGCCGTCATCATTAAAGAGTCCACAGAGCTCTGTTACAGAGCAATAACCTTGGCAGCACTGTACCCAGTGCCAAAACCCTCTTCAAGGCCCGTTATAGAATTTGGTCTTCTCTGACATTCAGTCACCTGTAACATGGAAACTGGCCTTCAGTGAACTTTCTGTTTTTAATTGCTATCTTATTTTCCTTCTCCCATTATTTCTCTTCTTCTCCTTAGCCTCTGTAATGCCTCGTTTCAGGTCAGGCTCAGCTCAACTTCCACTTTCTTCATTTAACCTCGCAATTCTCCTGACAGCTCCTTCTTTTTCTCTGTCAAAGCTGCACTTTGCAAAGTGTTCTCAGTTTATAATTGGGGTTTTGGTTCATGCTTAGGCAAAAGTATGTATTTTATTTCTAATTATAAAGTACTACTTTATAACTTGAAAGAAAATATTTATTGAGCAGGAACTGTTGTACGCATTAGGGACGGAGCACTGAATGATGCCATCCCTGTCTTCAATGGAACTAACATCCTAGAGGGGATGGCAGATTATAAATAAGTGTATTTTCAACAGAAGTGAGGTAGTAATGGAGCTATGAAGAAAAGTAAAGCAGGGTGAGGAAACAGACAAGAACAGAGAGGTGCAAGAACAAAATTTTGGGTAGAGTCAGAAGAATTCTCTAAGGATATGACACTGAGCAGAGACAGGAATGAATTGAGGAAGTAGACTCTGCAAAGATCTGGGAGGTGTGTGCCAGGCAGAGGGGCCAACAAATACAAAGGCCTTGAGGTGAAAACAAACATGGTCATTTCAAAGATGAACCAGAAGGCCACTGTGGCCTGAGGAACGGTGCTAGAGAGGAATGGTAGAAAGATGGAGAGGTGGGCCAGGGCCAGATCTCATACAGCCTGGGGAAAGATTTGAGGAAGCCACTGGAGAAGGAGGGCAGAATGATGTGGTCTGAATTATGTACTAATGGGACTATTCTGGCTACTGCATGGAGAATTGACTTGGTGGGGAGGGATAGGCAAGAGTGGAAACAGGGAAGCCAATTAGGTGACTACTGAAGTTAGATCTAGTTAAGATTCAGAGGATAGCAGTAGCAGTTATCAGAAGTGGGTATATCCTATCCAAAAATAGGAATTTTTTTCTCTAATTTGTGTTTCTCTAACACAAGGAGTCAAGAATGACTCCTAGGTTTTTGGCCTGTGCAAAAGGAGAATGGACAGGCCGTTAATAATTTGTGGAAGCCTGGTAGGGTGCACAAGTCTGGATTGTGTCGTAGATAAGGAAGAAATTCAAGACTTCTGATTAGATGTAAATTTGAGAAGGAAAATTCAAAAGAATAAAAAGACATTTAAAAAATCTCAAATATAGGCCTCTAATTCAAAGGAAAATACCTATTAACATTATAGTTTTTCCTTTCTAAATGTATGCCCTTCATATTTTTTTTTATTGTGAAGATGATTAGTCCTGAGCTAACATCCAATGCCAGTCCTCCTCTTTTTTTTTTTTTTTTTGCTGAGGAAGATTGGCCCTGAGCTAACATCCGTGCCCATCTTCCTCCACTTTATATGGGATGCCGCCACAGCATAGCTTAACAAGCAATGCGTTAGTTCACGCCCAGGATCTGAACCTGTGAATCCTGGGCCGCCAAAGCAGAGCTCGCACACTTGACTGCTACGCCACAGGGCCAGCCCTATGCCCTTCATATTTTTGATTTAGCTTTAAATCTACCTTATTTCAAAAGAATTGTATTGTTGTTTTTTTCTAATGGACTTTATTTTTTGGTGTCTTAGGTTCACAGAAACATTGAGCAGAAAGTACAGAGAGTTCCCATATGCCCTCCTCTCCCCACAATGCACAACCTCCCCCACCATCAACATCCGGCACCAGAGTAGTACATTTGTTACAAGAATTGTGTTCTTTGAACTCAAGTACAAAACTATATTGTACTTGATGATGTTTTGATGTGTAAAGGAAATTTTCTGAAAAGTTTATCTTTACGCAAACTGAAAGTATCTGTGCAATTTTTAAATATACAAGGCTAAGAAGACTCTCCAAAAGTCCAGGCCTTAACATTGGAAAAGGTGGCTGGTCTTCTCCCAGTGTAAATACAATGTGGGAACATTGGTAGTAATGGGTGGATATGGAAGCCTTTCTCCATTCCCTCAGCTATTGATGTTTCATATTAATAAGGGATAGAACAGGATGAGGTCAGCTTCATAAGCAGCTCTGTGTCAGTCTGAGGAGAAGGTGGTATTGATTTTTGGAAGCTTAGAGCCTGCAGTGGTTTGCAATAGAAACACCCTGGATTGAGAGTGAAGAGACCTGCCTTCCAGTCCTGACGTTGACACGTTACCACTGTGTGGCCTTCGGTCACATGATCTCTCTGGAATTCAGTTTCCACACATTTGAAGTAGGGTCTGCAGTATGAAGCTTGTAGGATTATTTTCAGGATTCAATAAAATAATGTATATGGAAATACTTTAAGGGTAATGAAACAATGTAGAATATGATATGTATATCTATATATATCTGTATATGATAACCTATGAGTTATGTAGGAGTCACATTCCCGATTATGTTGTACCATACAAATATGCTAATGGTGGACTTAACATATATAAAACATACATCAGTTTTCTTAACACTAAGAGCTATAAAATTACATATTACCTGAAATTAAAAATATAATTTTCTCATATCTCAATATGTATCACAATACAGATAATTATAATTATAAATAAAATGACATGTCATAACATACCTTATCTTCTTTGACTTGCTAACGTAAGTAAATAGACATGGCAACCATTAATGAGTTTCTGTTATGGGAACAAGTGTGTGAAAGAAAGTCTCAGTGGTAGATTTAATCTGAGCATTCACCTCCAACCAAAAGTTTTTCTAGGTACCCCTGTTAATTTTTCAGTGAAGTACCTGCATAAATACAAATGATGTAATTTCTATTCTGGGTAAAACCATCTTTGAGGTGGTTGTGTGTTTGTGTGTGTCTAACATGCCTCTTTCTTTCTCTATTCTGTTCAAATTACCTTATATATATATTTCACTTTGAATTATAAATATCTGCCAAAAACTACAGAAAGATATGCCTTATGGATAAAATTGAACTGAATGGAGATTCAAGGGCAATGCTGATTTATGCAGCTAAAAAACTTTCTAAGTTATCAAACTATTCATTTTATTTCATAACCTTACAGTGGGTAATATAGAGTCTTTCTACAGTGAACACTGAGTAAAGCATGAAAATAAACTTGTTACTCAATAAAGTGTAACAGGTTTTTTAAAAATTGTATATACCTATACCAGCAGGTACATTGAAAAAAAGCATATGAAAATTGTTTCACTTTTTTATTTGTATAATGCCTTATTCCTAAAAAATACTTGAAATTATTTATAAAACAGTGTCAGTAAAAATGATGTAGTTCAGGAAATGGATTTAAAGGGAAAAAGAAGATATGAAAAGAACGTGAAGGTGGGAGGTAATGTTATTACAAAAAAAACCCAATGCTGAAAGATCCTTGCTAGGGATTTGTTTACTCATGATTTGGTTTTGAGCTTCATAGAAGGCCCAGCATAAAATGAAACATGAGTTATGAGTCGCAGTGTCAATTTTGTGAAAGCAAACCACTTTGCTGCAATGTGGGAATTTCTTTTGTTGTGTTTTTTTCCCCACCAAAAGAAACACATTTGTGTAAATAGATATAACTTGAATGGTGTAGGCTGACATTTTCTTTTCTCACTTAAAATGCTGTCGTTACCAGAATGGTAATGAGTCTTTAAATTGAGGATCAACCTGTACAATCCCTGGTGCCACAGAGATCACCTATGACTTAATAAGCATTTCAAAAAGCAATCTAATTTGGCAAAGTAGGTAACGACCTGGCAATTTATAATGAACAACCCATAGGGAAGTAGGAGAGGCTTGCAGTGATAAAAGTATCCAGCTAAAATCTGAAACTATGGTTTTATACCTGACACCGTTGCTTATTACTAGTTTTATTACCAAAAAAAAAAAGTTTGCAATTACTCTCTGGAATCAAATAAACAGGTGCGTAGTCTTGAAACAGGAAAAGAACATTCAGGGTGATAGTGAATGCCAGAGTACCAGAAAAAAGATGCAAATGATTCATTAAATGTATTAATGTATTAATTCTGTAACATTTTTAAATACCTAATTTTAGTGTAAGGATTTTAGACATAGTTTTTCCTATATTGCAACTCTTCATTTCTGAGTGCTTGTTCTAACCTTTATCAACTGGGAGACTATACTGGTACATACAGCTGAAAAATTAAACTCTGCAAATCCTCTTGCCCATCACAAGGCCCACAGATTCTTAGGTTTCCTCACCTCACCATAAAAATTTAGAAAACTGGAAAAATAAGAATATAAAAAGGAAAGAGTTATGTTAGAATTTTTTTTCAAGCCGTCAAATAAATAAAGATCCAGTAGCTAGAAGATAAATTAAAGACAACTGGTATACTTTCATATATCCATTTCTTTTTTATATCAATAGGTTTACAAAATTATTTTTCTGATTATATAAGAAATACATGTTCATTGTAAAAAAAACATTGGAAAGAAGTATAACTAAGAAAATAAAAATCACCTATAACTACACCTCTTAGAAAAAAATCACAATTACTATTCTGGTGAATTTCCCTCTAGCACTTTTTCTGTGTATTTAGATATGATAACATATAACATTTATTGAATTTACTATGTGTCACAACCTATGCTAAATACTTTACATGCATTCTCTCATTTAACTCTTTCAGCAACCTCATGAATGAATGTGTATATATTAGTATTTAGTATTTAGCATATATATCTACATGTATATGCACACACATATATATGCTTTTTGAAATGTATGTATATTTATCTATACACTAAACTCTGTAACATCCCATATGTACCATTTTAAATTCTTCTCTTTTCTCTTAGGATTATATTGAGAGCAGTACCTCATGTGCCGTAGAGGTACCTATCAATCCATGGCACCCTCACCCCATAGCCTGCAAGGGACAGCACTAGGACCTCATGATCCCACCTCCTGCCTAACTGAACGAGGACGAACTCTTTGCCAAGTAGGGCCAATCCACCAGTCTTGCCTGAGAAGATGGAATTGAGGAACAGGAAAAGAGTCAGGCAGATAGGGGTCTGTGATGGAGCATGAGGCCATTTTCAGCCGTGGGCACATTCAATTAGCAGAGAAAGTTTGTCTGGAGCGAGAAACAAGAGAATGGGGCAGATACACAGAGAGGAGCAGAAGCGAGAAACTGGACAGTTGAGTCCAGGGAGAGAGCGGGGACAGGACAAACAGCTGCTGGAGGCATCTCCATTTGCAGAGAGAGCTTGCTACCTTTTCTCCAAATGCATTCCAAAACCTTTTTCCATACCTTTCCTCTAAACATATTTTTAACTTAAGCTAGTTCGAGTAAGTTTCTCTTCTTAAGATACCATGTCAGTGTGTATCAATAATGACTAATTTGCTATGTGAAAGACATCGTTCCAAGCATTTTGTGTTCATTTATCTCATTTAATGTCTTTTAATCTTCATATTAACCCTAAGAGGTAAGTATTATTATCTTAATACTAAATATGAGGAAACTGAAGCTTAAAACACTTAAGCAGAAGGGACTATTTAGGAATGGCAGGTTTACTGGCCCCTCTACACACACACTTTTTACCTTTGTCACTTCCTCAAACCCTACTAAAATGACAGAAAGTGGAGTTTTTTAAAAAGGCTTAGCCACACCAGGACTAAGAGCACAAAAACAATGAAAAGGTGTAATTGATTGAGTAAATTCGAGAAAGCAGAACCCTAAACTGGCAGTGAGAAAATTTGAAAAGCAATTCATTTTGCCTTTTGTAACTGACCCCAAAACTCAGGAGAGACACCAAAAAGTGGAGGAGAAGGTAGGGCTAAAAACTAGAGAAATGGTTGATAGTGTTGAAGCAGCAGTTCAAGCCCCAGATCTGGAATCCTGCTCCACACATGGAGGTAACTGCTCCTCTCTCCCCTCTCCTCACCCCTCTCCAGCAAGATACTGGAGGTTTAGTCCAGGGAAAGGGTAAAATAGAGGGTCCTTAAATGGGAGACCAGTGCTTTTAAGGGTGTGGTTGCTGCGTCAGAGCAGGGGATTTGGATACCATGTGTACCTCTCTTCACCTACTTGCCTTCCAAAATGCTGGCAGTCAGACTCTTCCTGTTCAGGCAGGAGACTGGAATGCTTATCTCTTAGGAATCAGCCTAGCCCAAGAGAAAAACTGAAAGATACCGACAGCAAGAATTCCCTAATGAAACAGCCCAGCCATTTCACTACACAGATGCCCAGTCAACAAGCTGCACCCACCTGTACACCACCCTTCCGGGCAAATTTCTAATACAAATAGCCTGTGACCACCAGATAGTACATATATAATACTAGTGGAAATAAAAACAGCAACTTGGATTAAACTTTCTAAAAACTCAAAACATTCTGATTAATGTGCATATGAATATATGAGATATATTCGTGAGATAATAAACCTTTGGGGGAAAAAACCCAGAATGCTTTAAAGAAGTACATTCAGAGGACACAAAGAAGAGCTCTTGGATATTAAAATATAATAGAAATGAAAAATTTAACAGAAATTTTGCAAGATAAAGTTGAGGAAAGCTTATAGAAAGTAAAGCAAAGAGGCAAAGCTATGGAAAATAGAACAGGCAGAGAATAGAAAGTGAAATCTAGAAACAAGAGAACAGAGAAAATGGAAGGGAGGAAACTAATACAGAAATAATTCAAGAACTTTCTCCAGGGCCGGCCCTGTGGCTTGGCGGTTGGATGAGCACGCTCCGCTGCTGGCGGCCCGGGTTCCCATCCCGGGTGCGCACCGACGCACTGTTTCTCTGGCCATGCTGAGGCCGCGTCCCACGTACAGCAACTGGAAGGAGGTGCAGCTATGACATACAACTATCTACTGGGGCTTTGAGGGAAGAAAAATAAATAAAATTAAAAAAAAAAAAAAAAAAAGAAACTTCTCCAGAACTGAGGCACAGCATTTCCACATTGAAATGGCTCATTGTGTATTCATGATAATGAATGAGAAAAGACCCACCACAAGACACAGCCGTGTGAAATTTCAGGATACTGAATGCAAAATAATAAAAAAAATAACAAAAGTATTCAGATTAGGAGTTCACACTTCATTGAAAATATCACTAATCAGTTTGTCGGTGAGACATGGAGGTTAAGAACATGAGCTCTCCACCCAGCTCACCTAGATTCTAATCCTGAACTCTGTACTGACAAGCCCTGTAACTCTGGGAAAGTTATTGCAACCCTGTCTCAACTTCCATATCTGTAAATTGGAGATTAAACGTAGTACCTACCTCACAGCTTTGTTGTGAGAATTACATAAGGTAATAAACATAAATACGTGCAGAAGTGTTACTGACACATAGTGCTGAGAAAATGTTAGCTTTTCTTATGGAGCCTGTTATTAGCAACTCTAGAAACTAGAAGGCAATTGATCAAAGCCTTCATAATTCTGAGGGCACATGATTTCTAGTCTAGTTTTCTATTCCCAGCCAACTATTAGTTAAGTATGAGAGTAAACTTTTTAAAATTTTAGACGTACACAGTCTCAAAAATTTTACCTCTTATGTGCACTTTCTCAGGAGTCTGTGCTCTGCCCAAACAAAGAAGAAAACTAAGAGAGAGAAAGACGCGGAATCCAGGAAAAAGGAAATCCCATGCAAAAGCCGGAAAGAAGACCCCAAAATAATAGCTAAGCTTCAGCCAGTCCAGATGTGGGAAGTCGGAAGGCTCATGGGAGAATTTATTTAGGAGGATGAAATTGATGTTTAATATGTATGTGCATATTGAAAAAAGATTTTCACAACTGGGGAAGTGTTTGTGAATAAAAAAATTACAAATATGTAGGAAGCCAAGAATAAACAATAACACCACTTAAAAAACTTTTAAAAAAACCAAAACTTGCTCAGAAAAGGAAAAGTAATAATAGTACCCAATATGACTCATCAAGGTCTCATGTTTATATGGTCATAATACTATACACACTGTAGTGATGTAACCAAAATTATGATAAAACTCTTTTGGGAGAAAGGGGAAAGAGTAAGGGTGTATGTGTATGCTGGGGATAGAGGCGGTGAAAGAAAGCTAAATTATAATTTTACATAGTAGAAAGTCAATAGATAATAGCTTGTTTGCTTCTTTCTTTCTTTGTTTTTAGAGTGGTGGAAGTATGGAGGCAAATATCCTAAGAATCAGTTAAAACGGCTGAATGTGGCTGCCTCTGGGGAACAAAAATTGCAAAGAGGTAGTTAGAGTTCTGCTGTTTTTCTGTAATAAGCCTTGTACAACACATTGACTCTCTAAATTATGATCATGTGTAACTTGGATAAAAATGAGCACTGAGTTCAAAAACAAACATTGCCTAAAATATTAGAGCACAATTAAGTTAAAGTAGCAACTTGGATTAAATAAGACCCTTGTTCAAGGTCATAGAACTTGAAAGTGAAAAAACTAGAATTCAATACCTCCCCTCGACATATATAGATAATTCATTTTAAGGGATGGATAATACTCTATTGAGTGCATATTTCCTAATTTATTTAGGCAGTCATCTATTATTAACCATTTAAGTTCTTTCAAAATTTTCAGTATTATTATGTAACAGACATCTTTACATCCTCAAACACTAATCTCTGACAAAATCTCTGATGATTTATTTTAGGTAAATATCTAGAAGTAGAACTCCTTTGTTAAAAAAGAAAAAAAAGAGTCTATGAACTCTTTAAGCCTCTGTGTATATATTCCCAAATTATTTCCCAAAGAAGTTGTATCAGAATACTCTGACACCAGCCGTAGAGGAGGGTAACTCCCTCAGCATATTCTCACCAGCATTAAGTATTAATTTTCAATCAATTTTGTCATTTAGTAAAAGAAGATATAATTTTACTGACTTATCAAAAGAAAAATTTGTTTCTGTTCACATGGGTAGCAGCCTAGTGGTCAGTAAATTTTCGTGACTTCCTGGAGGCATAGCACAGAGGTCAGTTATCAGTGTCCACTTTTGGGGCTCTTGCCTTTGATCAGGATATTTGGAAGAAAACATGCTATCACACAGTTATGCAATACAGACTTTATTATACTTAGTCTCATAAAAATAAGCTTTATTCTGACCTGAGGGAAATTAATGATCTTAGACTTTAGACATGGCCTTTCATTTTGGATGTAGTTGTGTATTTTATGACTGTCTTAAATTCACACAGTGCTTCTCTTTTGAAAACATTTATTCAGTATTCATTTAGCATACATTTATTAAGTGTATACAATGTTCTAGAACGTACTAAGTGCTGGGTCATAGTCGCAAACAAAACAGTTTCTGGAGCTCAATCATTGTTTAGGATTTACAGAACAGCCTCAGAAAGTCTAGATAATCTCGGCAATTGAAGGAGAAAATTATGACTGAAAATATAAATGTCTCTATAGTATGAGAAATAGGGGTGAATAACTCGACTTCATGATTACCAGCCAAGAACTCAGTCTACTTAGAAATCTCTGCACATGAGAATATTTAAACTAATCGTGTTCAAGGGTATCGTATGATACAATTAAACATATGGTATGCACATGTGACTCAGACACCAAGTAGTCTCTATTCTGTTTATGACAATGGATAGAAAAAAGGCTTTTCTTCATATGAAATATATAGAATGTCCCCAAACTCTGTTTTATCTTTATACATTCTCTGTAACTTAGCTTTTTGTCAGAAGGAAGATTTGATCCTAGTTCAGAAAACACAACTCAATACTGTTACATGGTCATTTCTGTCTTTGAACTGCATTGTCAATGACACTTCAAAAGAACAGTAGATAAGGGACTTGACACATACTTTAAAATGTCATCTCTAAATTGTACCTCCATGGTAAGAAGGAAAACCTCACAGAATTTTCACTCACCAGACATAGACCATCCTGTTGCTCTGCTTCTCAGCCTCAGTGACAGTTTCTCATTTGTCCGAAAGCTATTTCTGTGACAGAAACATACCTTCTCTTTATTAGGCAGAGCTCGAGTTATAACTCTCTTTAAAAAAAGAAAAAAACAACACTGCTTAGAAGCTATCTCTTGGCCACAAAAGTTCAGATAAAATCACTTTCATCCTCTACTCTGCCCTCACAGTGCTCCAAGGACTTGGTTTCCCTTTGGAAAAATGGCTTAGTGATGAGAATGGAGTCTTATATTTGTAGAAAGAGAGATAGACAGTGAAACCATATTGGGACAATAATTGGATAGTGTTATAAACATCAAGGAGCATCACTCTCCAGTCCCAACGCTAGTGAGTGGCAAGTTAAAGGAATCGTTATCTGAATATCTGGTATCAAGGGGCCATACCTCCCTACATACTTCAGTGAAACAACTCATAGATATATCCTTCTATTTTTCTAACCATTTCCCTATTTTTATGCTTCTTTTTATGTAGTACTGAAGAAAGAATAGTTTTATACATCAGACAGACATGGGTTTCGAACTTCATGCCACTTAATAACTATGTCAACTTGGACTTAAAGTCTCTAAGCCTCAGACTCCTCCCCAGTAAAAAGGGGGAAATGCCCTCAAGGAGGTGGACCATAACTCCCCACTCCTGAAGTGTGGGCTGTGCGTCGTGATTTCCTTCCAAAAAGTACAGTACAGAAAAGAGCAGCAATAAATAACGTTGCAGTGGAGAAATCTGACAAGCCCTCCCCCAAGGTTAACATCAACAGTGATGGGTCATGTTGATAGCATATACCCTTGATATCATGTGATGAGAATGGCACTTTTCCTCTGTGGTCTTTCTCCCAAAAAACCCATAACCTCAATCTAATTATGAGAAAAGCATCAGAAAAACCTAAACTGAAGGACATTCTACAAAATACCCTGACCAAAACTTTCTATCTTGCCTTTTTGTGAAGATCAAAACATTTTTAGTTATTACATGTTGTTAGATAATTATGTATTGTTCAGAATATACATTCTCACCCCATTGGCTTCAGACTTGGCCATGTGACTTGCTTTGACAAATGAAATGTGATCGGAGGTGAAGCATGTCCCTCTGAGCTTCTGCCTTGTGATTTCGTCATGCTGTTTCCCCTCTGAAATCTCCAGTAAGGCCTCTCTGTCAGTCAGCGAGAATCCTAAGTGAAGACCATGAACTGCCCAGTGGCAGTTGACCGGTGATACACATGCAGCATGAGAGATAAATGTTATTGTTGTAAGCTACTGAGATGTTGGAGTCATCTTATGACAGCAAAACTGTGCTTAAGGTGAGGACCTGCTCTTATCAAGTGATGAAATTCATTCCTTTTTCCCTTGTTTCTCTCCCCTTCTCCTTCTTCCTCTGTATTCTTTCTCCTTCCCTCCCCCTCTTCTTCTACCAACTTCTCCTTCTCAGGTTACACTTAGCGATTTCTGAGTTTCTCTTTCCTCTAATGATTCTCTTTAGACTTGAGCATTCCAGCTTCTCTTCTTAAATTTGCTCTTAGCTGTTTACATCACTTTCATTTTTCTGGTATTTTCAGCCAGAGGCATCAGTGAATGATTGAGGCTCAGATAAAATCCTTTGTTACTCATCTGCCTTGCTCTTTATTCCCTCCACGTTGATATCCTGGTGAAATCAGATTAAAATTAACATCCAGAAACCCTTTGGATGGGAAAAGAAACTACCACAAGGAAAATTAAGGGTGTTTTTAAAGAGTTTAGGAACTGATTATAGGCATGTAAGTCTCATACTTTTTTTTTTTTTTTTTTTTAGCATCAGCTACCTCCTGAATCACTGCCCAGTTGCCAGCTGCAAGTCCCAGCTCCAAAGTAAGTCTGGCCAATTCTGAAATTCTAGTTGACTCATCCAACCTTCATGTTCACCCAGGGCTTACTTAAGCATCCAAAATAACTTAAAATGTAGATCCCCTCATCCCAAGATATCTGCACCTGGTGAATGATGCGAAGGGAAAATGGGCAGAAAGGGCTCCTCTTAACCACGCCCAATTTTAATTTCACATGCATATAACTTGTATGGGAAAATAATATCATTAGATTCGTCGAACCTTCACAAAATCAAACTATCCAATCAACTATCTATCCAGAAATCAAATGTCCACAGCACAAAGCCAGAAGAACCTCAGAAGGGGTGGTGCTGTCAGACAACAGCAGAAGGAGCTAGTATTCTGAAGTCAGGCACAGTTTATGTCAGCTTCAAGATGAATTTCACTGGCACGGAGAGCAAGCGTTGCTCACTGCCATCAGGTAAATGCACACAATTTTTTCTAGTCCTGTAAAAAAGATTGAAGCGTTTGACTTTCCTTCTCAATTTGAATCTTAGAAGTCATATTGCCCTCTAGGAGTTCATTTCTCTCTCTCATCTGAAGATATAGGATATGTCTGTCCAGGCAGGCGCTCTGGGCATCTAGGAGCAAAATTTGAGGAGAAAGTCAGTCTGCAAGGTAGTTGGTTGTTCAGGGGTCACCCGTGTACTTCCTCCATGAAAAGTCCTGTTGACACTGCTGTGCCGGGTTTAAAGGAGACTACTGCACAAGGATGGAGAGGGAAGAACATCATAGGGTTTCAGGAAAATGCAAAAGTTTTGGAAAAGAACCTGGTATAGGATACATTTTTCTGGTATAAAAACTTAAATGTATAGTTCAGAAAGACAGAAAACTGTCCAGTTGATTTTGCCACAATTGGCAACTAGACAAAATTTGAACAAATCTGATTCCAAATCCTATGAAGATCTGATGGTAATTGGAATTCTGTAGCTTCTAGAAAGCTGACTGGGCAATTTTCACAATGTATAAGAATCTCGGCAGAATTTCCACTACTGTTCCTTTCTAGGCTAAGAAAGAGGGAGAAAAGAGGAGAGTGATGGATGGAATAGTCTACTTGGAAAACATTTAATTGCCTTACAGATTTTGTTTGATTCAGCAAACTGGTCCTTAATTTTTCTGATCTCACTATGAAAACCTTTGCTCGTCATCACATTTCTATCTTTTCCTATTCCTTGCTCAATTGTTTTTGTTTGTGTGTGTGATTTTTAGATTATTTTATAATCTAGTTTAAATCTTATTTTTAGAATTTCTTTATGGGAGCAAGAGCCAATTTGCTAAATACTTTATACCTGTTTAATGTGCAAAGTTCATAACACTGTCTTGATAAGAATTTTTTAAAATATATTTTTGAACACGACTTACACCATCTCCTTGAAGGCAAAGCAGGAAAGTCATATATTAAATATTCTGATCACCATGTACAATTGCTAGGAAGAATAAATCAATAGAAACAATTAAAAGTGTGTCAAACATAATAAAAAGAACAATTACCAATCAAACAGATGGTTATCATCTTGACAGTTTGAGACAGAGGTTAAGCCCAGAAAGTACAGCATTTGAATTCATGAGAGAAAGGAATGCACTCTTAAAATATCGAAAGGCAGAACCCAATACTTGTCAGAATGAATTGTTTTGTGTCTTGTTAGGGCTTGACGTAAGGCACTCATGAAGTCTAAATTAAAAATAATGAATTGCTAATGTGGTGTGTACTTTTGGCTAGGTCATTCATAGAAAATTTTATTATTTGGAAAACTTTAACATTCAAACATTAGCATATTACTTAAAAATATGGGGTATAGACAGAGCACTAATGGCTAAGGTGAGTTGCTTAGGTATAAAATTCCCTGAACTGATTCTAGCCTCAAAGTCTGTGGCTGGGCAAGATCTTTGAACTGAAGGGGAATGGAAAAATAGCCTGAGATTTTAGGGATATGGTGAATGCATTCTTTGTTGGAATGGGCACTAGACCACTCAGGGATATTATTTATTTCCTTGTATACTAAGTCTAGATGTTTCAGGTATTTGGGGTTATTTGATAAATAACATAATATGCATATAATAAAGAAATAATAAACACAAATAGAGAAATATGTGTTCTGGACATTTGTATTAGACAATAGTATTAGTCATATCATAGGACTGAACTGTAAATTTGTTTAAATTAAATGTACATATTTTTGTTAGTAACTTGCCTCAATATTGAATCCTCTTCCCCAAACCCCTCTAATCTCCCTCAAAAAAAAAAAAAAGAAAATTCAGAACTTTTTATCCACTCTACCAGTACTCCTAAGTACTTATTTTAACTTAAATTAATCATTCCATCACTCATTTCATTGGAGTAGTGACCCCTCAGCTTTTCATTTTAGGAGCTACATTCTACCCATTCATGGTGATCTTCTTTGTGTCCTGATGGAATAAAAAGTAATTGGCACACCATCAAAAGATGAATGGATAACGAAGATGTGGTATATATACACAGTGGAATACTACTCAGCCATAAGAAATGATGAAATCCAACCATTTGTGACAACATGGGTGGACATTGAGGGTATTACGCTAAGTGAAATAAGTCAGAGGGAGAAGGTGAAATACCATATGATCTCACTCATTAAGTAGTAGATAATAACAACAACAAACAAACACATAGAGACAGAGATTGGATTGGTGGTTACCAGAGAGGAAGGGGGGAGGGAGGAGGGCGAAGGGGATAATTAGGCACATGTGTGTGTGATGGATTGTAATTAGTATTTAGGTGGTGAACATGAGAACATGATGTAATCCATGCAGAAATAGAAGTATAATGATGTACACCTGAAATTTATACAATGTTATAAACCAGTGTTACCACAATAAACAAACAAACAAACAAAAGTAATTGGCATGTTTGTGCCTTTGCTTGTGTGCTCCTTCCACCTGGAATGCTCATGGCTCTAAATTGAGTAAATGTTATTCATCCTTTAAATCCTAGGTCAATGGCATCTTCTTCTTGAAGATTTTGCTGTACAGAGTAGGCAGTCAATAATTAATCTGTTTATTTACATTTATTAAAATATTGTGGTCAAATACGTAAATCTTTCAATCAGATTTTTTTTTTACAAAACTTACCTCATATAGTTGCTGATTTTTAGCCGGTGGTCTTGGATTTAAAACTAGCAGTGAGTTTCAAGGATTTTAACTGAAAGCTTTATACTGCCTCTACTAGTTACTAGTTAAAAAAAGAATTGTAGGCTCTTATGTTCCAATGGTAGTTTTTTTTTTTGTTTTTGCTTTTTTCCTACAGTAATGTTTTAGTTTCTTTCTTTTCTTTCCTATTAGTGTGGCAGAGTTGGCTTATCTTAGTGTGTACCTTATTTTATCATGATTGTGAGTTTTTAAGCATTCATCACATGATAAGTTAATGCATTGATGTATTATAATCATATCTGAGGGCATGTCATATCCAGGAACTGTTCTTATACTCCTTTATTATAGCTCTTTATTTATTTATTTTTTTTAGAGGACAAGTCACCCTGAGCTAACATCTGTTGCCAATCTTCCTCTATTTTGTATGTGGGTCGCTGCCACAGCATGGCCACCAACAAGTGGTGTAGGTCCACACCCAGGAACCAAATCCAGGCCCCTGAAGCAGAGTGCACCAAACTTAACCACTAGGCCATGGGGCCGGCCCCATATTACAGCTCATTTTTTAACAATAGAAGTCAGCATTTTTACTAAAGAAACTTTGGCTTCTGAGGTTTCTTTTTTTTACATTTAAGACAAACTCTTTTTTGTGTGTGTGTGGAAGTTTGGCCATGAGCTAACATCCATTGCCAATCGTCCTCTTTTTGCTGAGGAAGAGTGGCCCTGAGCTAACATCTGTGCCCATCTTCCTCTATTTTGTATGTGGGATGCCTCCACAGCATGGCTTGATGAGTGGTGTGTCAGTCCACACCTGGAATCCAAACTCATGAACCCCGGGCCACCAAAATGGAGCGTGCGAACATAACCACTACGCCACTGGGCCGGCCCCCCAAGACAAACTCTTTGACTGTTTTTATTATCATTTTGGTCATTACTGCTACTTCTCATACAATTTTATTTTTATAAATAAATTGCCTGAGATGGTGACTTTGGCGTCCCAGGAACCATTTATGCTTACTTTCTGGTTTATGTTAAGGTCATCAAACAAGTAATTCCCAATTAGCAAGGTATTAGTACATTAAACATGAAATGAGATTTTTTTAAAAAGTGTATGTTAGTGAATGGCGTCTGAGTTCCTCTTAGGGAGACAAATGTTTTTGAAAAGGAAACTGCCTATGGTGTGGAAGATGGTGACCGAGGATTATGGTCTGGAAGGAAATATATGGAAGTATTAGCTAAATGGTCCAGCATGGAAAGTTGTCACAAATTTGGGGGTTTTAGTGAGGAAGAGAAAAATGAGAGAGAGATTAGTCAGACAGGAGAAGTGCTCAAATTATATGGCAGGAGACTGGAGCCTTCATGAAGAGAGCCAGTGGTGAATAATTCCTGCTAGCAGGACTATTGAAGGAGTTTTAAGAAAAGGATTACCTAACATTCAGTTTTAAAATGTTTTCTATGCAATTTTGTGTGGTGACTCCTCTCTTTCATTGTCTTAAAATTTCAGAGAAGTCATCTACAAAAATAATTGACATCATTTTGGAGAAATCAAGGAAAAGTCTTTGCCCGTCCCTGTTTTGTGTAAGACAGAGCAAAAAGAATACCCATTGGGGATGAGATAACAGTAAGACTCAGAGTTCAGTGAGAATAGGAAATGAGAACTACTGGTGTCCATGAAAATGCCAGTTAATAGAAATCTCTCTAAAGATGGGGTGGTGGGGAAAGGGAGTGGGTTTTCTACTTCCTAAAGGGATAGAAGGGTTGAGTTGATTTTAGATTAATCTTAAAAAACAGTGTTAATTTGATTGACATTTGGGATATACCTATAAATGATAAATACCAAACCTATAAAAATTATTTTTGAAATAGAAGATGGTACTATCAATGCAAATATATTTTCTTTGTAGAAGACAGTGCTGTCAATGCAAATATGTTTTCTTTGTCATCTGATTATGTCATATTCCTTATGTCCTCCATGTGTGTGGTTTGGAAGAATATCATTATCTTCATTTTCAAAATGCAGACACTGGGATGTGAAGAGGGTTAGTGATTTTCTGAAGGCCAGTCTGTAAGTTGGAAGTGGAATGGAGCAGACTCCAAAACCCATGGCTCAGGTTCAGCTCATGATCTGTAAATACTGTGGTGAGAATTGTTAATGCCGGGCACTTCAAGAGCTGTCTGACATTGGGCGTGTATCTCAGTAGCATCATGCTTCATTTTTTGTTTTTTGTTTTTTAATAAAAAAGTAAATAATAACATTGAATAGTTTTGAAGATTAAATGATATAACATATGCAAAGCATTAAGCACAGTGCCTGCAACCAAGTAAGCATTCAGTGAATGCTAGTATTATTTATTTGTTTGTTTTTTGTTATTATTTGGAAAATAAAGATTAATATGAATAAAATTATCCACATTCCTTTCAGTTCCTATCATTCCAGAAAACATTGTCTGTAAACATTTGAAAAGCATTTTTGGAACTGAATTTTAAAGCATTCTGGTTTTTCAGCATCATGTGAAATTTTCACATCAATTTCAATCTCATGGATACTACAAGTTTGTTCTAATTGTATAAGGTCTAAATGGAAATCTGAAAGGACCCAGGGGCTCAGATCCTTCGAATCCTCCTGCCAGTTGATTATTATCCTGGGACCGAGTCGGCCTGGGCTCAGGCGTAATCTTCCACAGATGCCTCACAAACTGAGAAATCAATAAAAGAATCCATGGCAGCTGATGGTACAAGAGCCAAAGTCAGAGTCTGCATGTCAAATTATAATACTGCCGCCCCTCCTTATCCCAGAAAATTTTCTTTAGCGTTAAGTATCAAAGTTTAGGACTTCCTCTGTCTTCTTGAATTTGGCTTATATATCATAGATTAGAGATGAGGAAAGGGACCTTTTATCATGGTAGAAGGCAACTCTGTTCTTAAAATTGAGAAAATTGAATCCCAGGGGTGTTAGTAACTTGCTCAAGTTCCACAGCAAGTCATGGGCTTCTTTTTAATGAAGTAAAAGTAGAAGACTAATACGGTCACCAAGAATGACAGGTAATTGATTTTTGTTAAAACTTTATTGACGTATAATTGGCATACAATAAACTACATATATTTAAAGAATATATTTTGATGAGTTTATGTATAGACTCATGAAACCATCACCACAATCAACATAATGACCATACCCATCACCTCAGAAAGTTTTTTCATGTCTCTTTGTGATCCTTTCCTCCTGCTTCTCCTTGCTCCCTGCATCCTCACCCCTGTTGTCCCAAGACAACAAATCCAGGGTCATATATTATGTTATTTTATAATGTGAATTTTTTTTTACTTCACTGTTTATCCTGAATATCTTTCCTATCCTAAAGCACAACTTTACCTATACTTAGGCTAATGCACCATGCACTCTCTGTACCCACTGAAATACAGGACTCACAGACTTATGCAAAGTTCCAGACTCATGTATCTAACCATTCATGGGATATCTCCATCTCTACCTTTGATGCCCCACAGGTATCCCCGACTTGTTGCATCCAAAGTTGAACTAGTATCTCTGCTACCCCCTCAAACACACATAGGTAGAGGCTGGTGATCTGTATTTTTTTTTTTTTTTTTTTTGCAGAGAAGGATTTACCCTGAGCTAACACCTGTTGCCAATCTTCCTCTTTTTTTTTTTTCTCCCCAAAGCCCCCACAGTGCATGGTTGTATATTCTAGTTGTAAGTCCTTCTAGTTCTTCTTTGTGAGCTGCCACCCCAGCATGGCAACTGACAGATGGGTGGTGTGGCTCCACAACCGGGAAATGAACCCAGACCCCTGAAGTGGTGAGAGTGCTAAACTTTAACCACCAGCCCGTCAGGGCTGGCCCCATCTGTATTTTTTTTAAATCTCCTCAGGTGGTACTAACGTGCAGCTGGGACGGTGAACCACTGGCCTAGAGAACATAACCCCACATCCTTAGTACAGAACACAAAGCCTCCGTGATAATTCTAGGCCTACCTCTCCAATCTGATTCTCTGCTGCTCTGTGGCTGACACTTTGTACCCCAGAATCGTAATATCTGCAGTTTATTGAACTTGACACATTCTTTCACCCTTTTGCATGTTGTGTTCCTTCTCTTTTCTCATATACCTAACAACTCTTATTCATCCTTCAAGACCCTTCTCAAGCAGTGTCCTTTGGGTGAAGATTTCTTCTACCTCTCCAGGCAGAGTTCAGGACTCCTTCTTCTGGTCCTATTTTACCATGTATATTATTCTGTTATTGCATTTATAATAATGACTTTCTTAAATGATTATCTCCCTTATTGGACTGTTGGCAGAGCCATGTCTTGTTCATATTTTTTGCATAACGGGGATGGAGTTTTTCCTGTCTACCACCATTTCTCATTTTCTGCTCTTTGACTCAGTACAAATTTTTCTGATTTTGTAGGACCACTCTTTCTCCTCTACATGAAGGAACCATGACCATAGCTCTAGGGCATCTCCTGCATATTATCTGTAACAGAATTGCAGGGATTGGTAGCAAAAGCAAATAAAGTCAGCAATCTAGAGAATGATGACCGCAGCCTGAGTCACTGTTAGTTGATCAATTAAACAACACATATTTATTATGTGTCTGTTGTATGCTTGGCACTTACTAGGCATCCCAGCATTGCAGCAACGTGTAATCTCTGCCTGAAGTTTCTAACTCTCTAGTTTGCTATTTTGACCCATATAAAGGATTTGAGGTATGTCAAGCATATTTGCAACTTAACTGATGAGTAAACAGAGCAGGTAACATTTACCCCCAAACCTTAAAATAAGAAGAATAAGCAATACATTATAGGATTTGTTTATAGGATCTTCTCCAAACCTCTGGCAGCTGCCTCCAATTCCTCCATTAGTCTCTTGTTAACATAAAGGTTTGATCCCTGTTAAAATGCAAATAACCTCAGAAAGGAAAACATTAAGTTATTGTTAATTAAATATGCCCCTTCCTGTTAATGAAATACATAGGAGTAGATTTTTAGGAAGACAGAGGATGAGAGCAAGAGAGAGTGTAGAAAAGAGACATTGGCAAGTGGCAAAAAGTCAAAGAATAGAATGCTGAGAAAAGGAGCAATTCCACAGGGCTTCGTCCAATAAGCTATGAATCATTGTTCTGCATGAGCAAAATTAAGGTGGGTTGTTATGTAAGGATAGAAGAAGACTAAAATTTGACTATTTCTAATAATTTTCAGAAATTTCTGTGCTAATATGAAAAGTAAATATGTACCAGAGTGAACAAATCAAAAGGTATTGATGATAAAGCCACTATGTCAGAGACAACCAAATTATCCAGCGATAGGGATAGTTCAATAAATTATGGTATTTGCAAACATTGCACTTCTATGCAACCATTACAAATTATATTCTAGAACAGTATGTAATTTCTTAAAATATTATAGGATAGGAAATATGTTCAGGATAAATAGTGAACTAAAAAATTATATTATAAAATAACATATAATATATGGCCCTGGATTTGTGAAAAAAAAAATATATGCATACACATATATACATAGAAATAGTTTCTGACCCTGATGTTAACATTGCCTATCTTTGTAGGAGTGGGGTAAGAGACTATAAACACTCATTTTAAGGAAATAAAATTTTTTGGCTTATCTGTGTTCTTTAACTTTGTTTTGAATTGCAATTTAAAAACTATTGTAGGGGCTGGCCCAGTGGCGTAGTGGTTAAGTTCACATGCTTCACTTTGATGGCCTGGGGTTCGCAGGTTCGGATCCTGGTCTCAGACCTACTCTCACTGCTTATCAAGCTATGCTGTTGCAGGCATCCCACATATAAAAAAGTAGAGGAAGATGGGCACAGAAGCCCAGGGCCAATCTTCCTCAGCAAAAGAAGAGGATTGGCAGTGGATGTTACCTCAGGGCCAATCATCTTCACCAAAAAAAATAAAAACTACTATAAACTTTTTAAAGGATTTCCAGTTAGAAGTCATAAAATTCTAATGCATTCTGTCAGCTCACATTGGATTATTAATTAGAAGGGAATATGGGGGTGAATATGTGCAAATCTGTACATGACTAAGAGGCCCAGTGAGGACTCTCTATAGAAGAGAAGTGCTGAAGTTGGCCAGAGGATCACTATATGCAAGATCCTCCTTATATGACAAAAGAAACAAATAAACCCAGAGTACACACATAATTTAAAAATATTTAAAGTCAAATCATATTTGCAAGATGAACAACTCCATTCATGAAAATTAACACCTGTGACAACGATGAAAATTCAAAAACACCTGACCATTGAAGATACTAGTGAGAAATGGTGCCAAGAGCCAAAATAGATGATATACAAATGTGAGGAAGATTCCACATGTGAGTGAAACTACACGCACCCTGCATGCTTCTGCTTCTAAGTCTGGGGAAATTAGCCATCCTAGTCACACTACTAGTGGAAACCATAGAAACCAAATGTAAAATTCAAAAATGATTGCATGGGAATATGTATTCATTATGACATTTAATCAACTTGTAATGCAGTTCATTATGTCCATCTGTACTTGTCTTATTTCTTCCCCCTTCTTGAACTCTGAGGATCAGATTTTGGGAGCCCGTTCTACTTCTCCAATAATTAATTCAAGGAAACAGTAGGTCAGATATTAAAATCTCCTCACATAGGTCTTGGATTCTCATTTTTTTATTAAGCTCACTAAGCGTCAATGGCATTATAAAACACAAAAGTCTAACTTTTCCACTAACTCCTAAAATGCTTGCTGCAAGCAGAATCAAAATTAACAAAAGAAACAACTCAGAAACTCTACAAAGATCTCTGTGGTGCATTAACACTGGGAGGAATTTAAGTACCACATGCAAATATCAAATGACATTTGCAAAGAATGTACCCTGTCTAATTCGTCTGTGAGCTAATGTGGTAATTACAGATTTTATACTTTCCAACAAAATCACCATCAAGAATACAGCAGCCAGGAAAATTTCAATCATAGGGGAAAAGCCACAAAGAATTACTGAAACTATGACCTACTCAGATATAAAGTTCAGAGCGTTGATTCTTCTTATAATGACTGACTGATCCTTTTTCTCCTTGAAAATGAATGTGAAGAGTTGGGTACCTGTGTACAATAAATATCTATATCTATATCTATATCTATATCTATATCTATATCTATATCTATATCTATATCTATCTGTATCTATATCTGTATACCTGTCTGTATATGTATCTATATATCTGCATATCTGTATGTCTATCTCATTTGGGCTTCAGTCTGACATATTGAGTAATCTGTTGCTATGGAAAATTGAAAATACCAACTCTAGGGCATACCCAGTTCATAACCAAAGACCACACCTTAACAAGCAAAGCCAGGGCCGGGCCCGTGGCTTAACGGTTAAGAGCGCCCGCTCTGCTACTGGTGGCCCAGGTTCAGATCCCGGGCGCGCACCGACGCACCACTTCTCCAGCCATGCTGAGGCCACGTCCCACATACAGCAACTAGAAGGAAGTGCAACTATGACATACAACTATCTACTGGGGCTTTGGAGGAAAAAAAAAAAAAAAGGAGGAGGATTGGCAGTAGATGTTAGCTCAGAGCCTGTCTTCCTCAGCAAAAAGAGGAGGATTAGCATGGATGTTAGCTCAGGGCTGATCTTCCTCAAAAAACAAACAAACAAACAAACAAAAAAAAACAAGCAAAGCCATACTCTAAAACAGTTCTGTTTAATAGTACATTCTGCAACGTTCTAGAATGTACTAGAACGTTCTAGAACATTCTGAAATGTTCTAGAGCTGCACCGCTCAACACTGTAGCCACTAGCTACATGTGGTTATTGAGCATTTGAAATATGGTTAGTGTGACTGAAGAACTGATTTATTTTATTTTATTTTGGTTAAATAGCCAGATTTGTCTATTCCCTACCATATTGGGTAGCGTAGCTCTAACATAAAGAAGCTCACCAAATGACAGTGACAAAATGCAATCCAAGTAAGGAAGCCTCCATTTGCTTGCCAACTGCTTGCGTATTAACAAGCTGAGCTTCTCCTCCTTTCTGTAGAATTAAGCCATCCACATGGATTGGTGACAGGGAAGAAAATGAATAGAAGACACACAAGCTACTTGGGATGCTTAGGATTGTTTCTTAAGGGTGGGGACCGTTTATTATTTATCTCTGTGTATGCAGTAAATAGCACAGTGTCTAGAACAGAATAGGTCGTCAATGTTTGTTTTTAATATGTTGAATAAGGTGCTTCCGTTTATCAAAATGGGAGAGAAATCCAGGCATCTGAATTCTGTAAATATAAAACAAACAAACAAAAATTAACTATGTTCTCCTATCCATGATTTGCATTAGACTAAATTTTGGCTATTTATACATACCCTGTAAATATTAACATATTGAAAATCAGACATTTAAAATTTTATTACTATTAAACTACATGGAATGTGTGCATAACAATATCTTCACAGAGATTTGGTTTAATTTTTTCCTTGATTTTTTTTCCATACCTGTATAAGAAATGGCTATATGAAAAAAAAATCCCCATATTCTGTAAAACTCTGAATACTTTATCTATTATGTCATTTAATTTATGTTCTAGGTAAGATTCCAAGTGCCTATTTCACCTTATAACTTAGGGCAAGAAAAAAAGCTTATCTCAATTAACTGTCATGCTCCATTTTTGAGGAAAGCTATGTATTTATTAGGAGGAATATGTACCTCTTGGTCTTGGTAGCCAGGAATCTCTGAGGAACAAAATAAAAGGGACTGCTCATTGTTGGGAGACAATTGCATGGCTTTCTCATGTTGCTGCATGTCTTGCAAGTGAGACACTAACTACTCTTTGTTCTGGATTATCTTTCTAAGAATGTTTTTTATAGCAAACAGCCTTGAATGGTAGAGATATTGTTTCCCTCCAGAGCAAAGTACGGGCACGCCTATTGCCCATTATAAAAGATTTGGGTTCTCTGAGCTCAGAGTTCCTCTCCTGCAGTGCAACCCACTGTCTGTGGAGGCATCACCTGGCTCTCTTTGCACCACCCTGTGGCAGCTGGAGCTCAGGGATTCAGTGCAGGAAAACGTAGATAACTCTGGCTACTGCTATTGCTGTGAGTAAGAGCCCTTTGTCTCTGACTGAGGAATCTCATCAGTTCTTCCAGCATCCAGGAAACTGTGGCAGGCTAATTGTTAGCTTGTGTGTAGGTAAAACCTCGGACTCTTCACAGTTCTTGACACTCTTACGGTTCTTGACACTCTTACGTAGCGAACATCCCAGATCACTCTCTTCCCCTGGATTACATAGCTCTTAATTGTCATTTTATTGGCCTTATTTTATGTGTCTTTTAAAAGTTGGAAGTCAGATCTTTCCTATCATTTCAGAATTAACAGAATGATGACAAATTTTATGACTGCAACTTTCTACACATTTTTAAGGACAAAACAAGCTCTTAAGGCCTTCATTAAAAGATGAGAGAGGGGGATCCGGGGGTGAAATCAGTCAGGAAAGCTGGAGCATTATTCTAGAATCCTGAGCTCATTGTTACAAAAACTGGTGTGAAAATCAATACGAAGAAGAGAAGATGGCTCATGGTCATAGCAACCGGGCCTGGAGTCAATACTAGAAACCACGAATTCAGGGCGGGATCGGTCATGGTAGCAAAACACAAGGCAGGGCGCATCGAAGGACGCAATCAACAGAGTGAACAGGTGGCCCACAGGATGGGAGAAAATATTTGCAAATCATATATTTGATGAAGGATTAATGTCCAGAATATATAAAGAACTCAACGGGAACAAACAACCTGATTTAAAAATGGGCAAAGGACTTAAATAGGCTTTTCTTCAAAGAAGGTATAAAAATGACCAGCAAGCACATGAAAAGATGCTCCACATCGCTATTCATTGGGGGAATGCAAATCAAAACTACAAGGAGATGCCATCTCACACCCATTAAAATGGCTACTATTGCAAAGAAAAGTAACAAGCGTTGGCAAGGATGTGGAGAAAGTGTAGCTCTTGTGCACTATTGGTGGGAATGTAAATTGGTGCAGTCGCTATGGAAAACAGTATAGCAGTTCCTCAAAAAATTAAAAATAGAATTACCATATTATCCACCAATTCCACTTCTGGGTATATACCCCAAAGAATCAAAAGCAAGGTCATGAAGAGATATTTGTTCATGTTGATAGCAGCTTTATTCACAATAGCCAAAGGTGGAAGCAACCCAATGTACATTGATGGGTGAATAAACAAAATGTGGTATATACATACAATGGAATATTAGCCTTAAAAAGAAGGAAATTCTGACACATGCTACAGCATGGATGAAACTTGACGACAATATGCTAAGTGACATAAGCCAGTCACCAAAAGACAAATACTGTGTGATTCCACTCATAGGAGGGCCCTAGAGGAGTAAAATTCATAGAAACAGAAAGTAGAATGGTGGCTGCCAAGGACTAGGGGGAGGGGGCAACAAGGAGTTGTTTAATGGGTATAGAGTTTCAGTTTTGCAAGGTGAAAAGAGTTCTGGAAATTGGGACTATACAGCAATGTGAATGTTCTTAATGCTACTGAACTGTATATTTTAAAAACGGTTAAGATGGTAAATTTTGTTATGTATATTTGACTACAATTTTAAGAAAACACAAGGCCGGGAAGAATAGAGCTTGGTCAGGTTGTCAAAGTGGGGTGCAGCTCAGGAGTTTATAGCCATGAGTCCCAAAGTGAATCCCCATTTACGTCTCAGAGTCTCTTCTCACTCCATCTAGTCATAGTGGGCTCAGGGGGCATCTGGATTTTCCTCTTATGCAAAATTTATAGTCTGGAAGTCAATTAGACACAATTTGAAAGTGTGATAAACATTTTAAGGTTAGTAGCATCTCAAAAGTAGTAGCATCTCAAAATTATCCCCTCTTTTTTTACTTTAAAAATGACTTTTAGGGCCGGCTCCGTGGCTTAGCGGTTAAGTGCGTGCGCTCTGATGCTGGCGGCCCGGGTTCGGATCCCGGGCGCGCCCCAAGGCACCACTTCTCCGTCCAACGCGAGGCCGGGTCCCACGTGCAGCAACTGGAAGGATGTGAACCTACGACATACAACTATCTACTGGGGCTTTGGGGGGAAAAACATGAATAAATAAAATCTTTAAAAATGACTTTTAGTTACACAAATAATATATAAATTCATCCCCTTGTAAAACATACAAATTAGGTCAAAAAACTTTGATGACTGAGACAAAAGACCTCAGGTGTCTACGCCAACATCCATCCTCTCTTTTTGACTTGGTAATAAAACCCCTCACTTAAACTGGGGTTGTGGCCAGGTGAAATAGCGACAATATTTCCCAGCCTCCCTTATGATTAGAATTCACCACCTGACTAAATTCAGGCAAATAAGATGTAAATGGAAATGTTATATGACAGCATCTGTGAAATTGCCTTAAAGGATAGCTGGCACATGTGTTGTGTTCCGTTTTTTTTTCCATTCCTCCATCCCATTCCCTGGAACTCAGAAGTACTGGCTGGCACTCTAGCAGTCATATTGGGCCATGGAAATGAGGGCCACAGCCTAAGGATGACAGAAAAGAAGGCTAGAAGGAGCCTATCTCCTTATCTTCATAGAATCTTCATCCTTATACTGTCTATCTCTGGACTTCCCTTATATGAGAGAATAAGTCACTATTAATTTGATTTATTTGTCACATAATGCTGAAACTAAACCTGATAGACTATGATCACTATCTGGGTCCCCTCTTTGAGCTTTCCCACTCTCATCTTAAGGTAACACTATCATCGTTTGTTGTGTAATCTTCTATGCTTGTCCTATGGGTTGATGTGCACCCACAGAAAATATATAGTATTGCTTTTCGAGATTTTATGATTTAGTTTTCTTTTCTTACCAAAATGTCATCACAGTTTATAAACCGTACATATTGTTCTGCTACTCACAATTTACTTATTCTTAGATTTAATATATTCAGAAGCATATGCTTTCAGATGTAAAAACATGATATGCAGCCTGAATTCAGCTCAGAATGTTTCCCAGGGACAACTGCCTTCATACACTACACAAGACCTACGACTGCTAAAATAATGATGATAATAACCTGATAAACAAATGTCTGGAGAACATGAAATGGCTTCTACTGGTAAAGTGACTTTAGAAAAGCAGTCCTGTTACTACTCTATCCTAGATTTGCTGAAAGTAACTTAAGATGATAGCTTATGGAGGAAAGTCTGATTTGCCCTATATAAATGGAAATCAGGTTGGAAATGGAGAAAGTATCCCATATGGAAGGGTCTTCTCTTCTAGAAGTTTAAGTCAGAGGACTTGGCTGCTTCAAAGCAGCTATTTAAATATTAGAATCCTATGTCAGTGTGGTGCTTCATAGGAGACTACAGCAGCAAGTCTGCTGTGACACATGCACACATTTCCTGTGAGCACTGAGGCGCGTCCTCCTGGAGTTGTTACAGTGGAGACATTCTGCCCAACAAACTAATGCATCTCCTCTGATTTGTGATTTTCAGACCATGACTTGGAAATTGCTAATGAAGCCTGTTTTGTGACAGACTAAAGCTAACTCTCCTGATATTTTTGTTTCCCACAATGCTTCTCATTGGAATTTCTGCAGAATTCCAAGATAATAGAAACTCAGCGCTAGGCTACAACAGGGCCTGGCACATTTAAGGTACTCAGTAAATGCTTTTTGAATGAATGAAAGAATGAATGAATGATTAGTTAATGAAGCAAACTAGTCTCTTAAAAGTATTTTCTCGGTTCTGTAGAATAAAGACATGCTTCCTTCCTTGCCCTTGTTTTGAGCTGGAAATTCAGTTATTCTAAAACAGAATGATCATCTTTCCTCACAAGGCATAGATCAGGCTCGTTGACATTTGCTTTCTCCGCATGGAGGCTTTCTGTCATATTCAAGGAACATCAACAATTTCAATTCTGAGAATTGCTCAACCCAGTCCTTAGTAGAAAAAGATTCTCTTTGTGCTAATAGAACGCCATTGGCAATTTGTCTTTTGTATTGTAAAGAAACATAGAGCTTCTCTGCTAATGAATGAAATTATTCAACAATTTGCATCACACGCTGAAGTTTATGCACAGGTAGATTACACAGAGGGGGCTCTGACAAGCCATCCTACTTCTCCTTCAAGTCTAGATCCACTTTCACACTTTTGCTGGCTGGCTCCCGAACACGGACCTCTCCCGGACTGTCTTCCGCTGTCAGGGTCAGGGAACAGATGCAGAATGCAACGCGTGGTCTCAGCCTGCATTAAAGAATCCTGCGCATGGCCTTGGCACTTTATTATTTACAACATACTTTACCATGCCCCATCCTCCTCCTCACAACTGCCAAAGAGGACACTGAGGCTTCCATCATGGTAGCACTAACGCTCCACCAGGCAAGGCGCTATATGCCTTTGGCCATCATCTCATTTATGAGGCTTTAGAATCTGAGGCAGGATCTCAACTCCATCACTTTGTAGATGTAACCTTGAATAACTTTTTAAACTTCTCAAAGCTTCAGTTTCCCAATGTGTAAAAATGGGCAGGTGGTAATAGTATAGAACTTAGACTTGCCAGAAGAATAAAAGGAGATAACCTACATAAAGCAAATAACACTGCGTCTAGCACATAGGAAGCCATCCATGAAGGTTAACTGTTATTATAATGATTTCCACTGTACAGAATAAAAACTGAGGCTCAGGCCGGTTAATTACTTTGCCCAAGATTACACAGCCAGTAAGTGGTGGGGCCACAACTCCAAAGCGTGTCTGATTGAAACCAGAATCTAGTGAAATCCACCAATGCTATATTGCTTCTCTGAGAATTAAAGTGGCACACCCTCATCGTCAGCCCCTGCCCAGGTGAATGTAATGAGTACTCAGTAGACTGAAGGCTGCCCAGCCCTCTGTCAGAGGTAATAGAAAACCGCTGAGCAGGAGGGCATTCACTTTTGCTCTGTTAACTGAGGGACTTGGGAAATGGTGTACTGATACTCTGTATCTGGGGGACTAAAGAACATGGGGAGGTGCTTGATGCCTCGCGCATTTTGACAGCCTTATGAGTTTGCAATTTCTCTAATCTAAGCCCAACCTTATACCTCCTCCCTCCCACCAAGCACTCTCCCTCTGGCTTCCTCCTGTCCTAGTGTCTTGGCAACCTGGAACTACTCTGCCCTTCAGGATTGTGGCACCAGGAGGAACTAGCCCTGGGAATCAGCTAACCAGCTGGGACCTGCTAGATTCATTTATGACTCTGAAAAAAAATGCAAGCCATCCTTGGGTGCTATGTGCTAAACATTTATAGGCACTCAAGCCCACATCTGCCTGGCTCCAAGGTGGGCACTCTTTTCTACTCCACAATAGTACTGTTTCTAAGAGGATGTAGGGACAGGAGTGCAAAGTAGGTTCTTGATCATGAAGCAGCTACACAGTGGTTGGATTCATGATCACCGGCTGAAAGCTGGGGGTGCCAAGATGTCATGAGAATGGGTTTCCAGCTCCTTTAAACACAGAGTTCTCAATCTCAACGAGGGAGGGGCTGCCTTTATATTCTGCTTTCTTGGGAATTGACCCTATGCACTGAGTTGAAAAACTCCTTATTTAGTTATATATATGAAGAAATTTATTATATGGAATTGGCTCATGTGATTATGGAGGCTGACAAGTCCCAAGACCTGCAGGTGCACCAGGAGCTGGAGACCCAGGAAAAGCCAATGTTTCAGTTTGAGTCCCAAGTCAGGAAAAAGTGAATATCCTAGTTCAAAGGCAGTTAGGCAGGAAGAATTCTCTCTTATTTGAGGGAGAGTCAGCCTTTTTGTTCTATTCAGGCCTTTAACTGATTGGATGGGGCCTACTCACATTGGGATGGGGCAATCTGCTTAACTCAGTCTACCTAGTTAAATGTTAATCTCATCCAAAAACACTCTCACAGAAACACCCAGAGTAATGTTTGACCAAATATCTGTGCACCCCATGGCCCAGTCAAGTTGACACGTAAAATTAACCTTCGCATTTGGGGTGGTTTGGGAAAAAAACAGATTGTTCTCATTTGGAATTGTTTGCTTCTTCTTTTTCCTCATGAATGACCTCAAGCCAAGGTGGGTTCCTTTGGAGTGGCTTTAGGCTGTTGAGACTTCTCCACAGTCCAAGGTAGCCTCTTAGCCTTGACAAGAAATGGAGACTCTAAGAGTTTTAAGTAATTTGCCAAGATTACAAAGAGTAGAGCCAGCATTTGAACCCAGTTCTGCCTATCTCCAAACTTTTCACTTTTTCCATTCTTCCTGCAAGGCACCTGCCTCCTATTCTGACTAGTTTTCTATTTTCTGTTTAATGTCCCAGTCAACACCTGCCTCTGAGCACTGCCCATTACTCCTCACATCTTCTGAAGAAATGACTCCCTTCAGATTGTGAGCCTACCTATAACTGAACTGAGGTTGCCTTTCTCTTATTGGGACTTGATTTATGATTATCAGCCTCTCCCTGGCCATGACTCTTCTTTCCACTAGCTCCCCTTCTCTATCACCTCTTCTCTCTGCAATCCAGAATGCTGTGCAACTGGAGTTGTGCTGCGGATTATCCCAAACCTTCCTGGGAACTAAAGCTAAGAAATAGTAAAGCCAGGAGTCAAACCCAAGTTTTCATATCTTAAGCCCAATGCACCGGCCTCATGGCCAGGTATCTTCAAAGTGGATGTGTGCTCAAGATGATCCATTGAGGCAACAGCAAGAAATTTCTAGAATGTCTATTTTTACCTTATTTTTTTTGCTGAAGAAGATTTGCCCAGAGCTAATATCTGTTGCCAATCTTCCTCTTTTTTTGCTTGAGGAATTAGCCCTGAGCTAACATCTTTGCCTATCTTCTTCTATTTTGTATGTGGGTCACTGCCACAGCATGGCTGACGAGCAGTATAGGTCCATACCTGGGATCTGAACCCGTGAACCCGGGCCACCAAAGCGGAGCACGTCAAACTTAACCACTATGCCACGGGGCTGGCCCTTATTTTTACGTTATTGTTTTAATTTTTATTTTATGCATTCTTTATAAAATATATAATGCATCATGTTACAGTAGTACATATATAATTTATAAATCTATACACCCATATTGGAAAGTATTACTTTTTTTTAACAAATAGGGATGCCTGATTTAAGAAAAGTTTGAGACTGCTGCTCTGCATTGGTGCTTCAAGAATGTTAATGTGCATATAAATCACCTGGGAATTTTGTTAAATTCAAGTTCAAATTCAGTGAGTCTGACGCAGCTGAGATTCTGCGTTTCTAACGAGCTCCCTGCTGATGTCTATATCTTGGTCCGAGGATACGCTTTGACTAGCAAGCATCTGTGCACCACACTGCTCTGTGCACCACACTGCTCTTCTTGGTCTAGTGCTACGGGGCTGCCATAAGTGGTCAATACATGGACATTGGATGAATAAGAACAAACAAATCAAGATATATGTGCTCAGAGATGATTTTCAAAAATTTCAAAATGTGTCTTATTTAAGAAAACGAGTACTTACTTTTTTTAAAATAACTATTAAGATTGATATGAAATCAGATTAGGTATTATATTATTACAAATCCATCCCTATGACAAATTTTGTTTGCTTTGAACCCTCATTTGGGATAATATTCTAGATTGAAGACAACAACAGCAGCAAAGTGACCAAGTAATGAGTTTAATTTTGAGCTCTGAAATAAACTTTCAGAGACTCCTTTCTTCTTCCTCCCTCATCCCTAGCAGCTTTCTGGGGAGTGTGTTCAGCCTAGGAAAGGCACTTCTTTTCCATAGCATTGCCCAAAGCCCACGCTAACATTTCTAAATTCAGCCCCTCTCTTCCTGGGCTTGAGCACTAAAGGAGGTGATGGATCCACTCATTGATTGGTAGCAGCTTCCTTCCAGCTAGTTCTAGGGAGTGAATGGGGCTGGAGGCATTAAATTTAATGAACATGTAGGCTATGGTTGGAAGGATTAGAAGGCAGTCAGAGGGCATGTCAATCACCCTCCAGTTGCTACAGTGCCAGGGCTGAGGGATGGCTGCATGGCGACAGGCAGCTGCATTGGGAGGCTAGTTGGGGTTATTTATGCCCAAGCTTTGGGGGCCCCAGAGTCATTGCAGAATGTAGGAGATAAGGGGCAAGTGCCCTGTTGGAGCAGCAGGTAGCCTCTTACTAAAGACTTTCTTATTTGGCTATTTTTTATTTTACTTTTTAATCTTCTTGGTACTTTATTTTGTAAGGAAACAATGCATTGTTTTTAAATGACTGCTTCGTTCTTCGGCAAGAAAGGAATTCATTTCAATGAACCAAAATGACATATTTGTGAATGGTCCTATTTAGTAGCTAGAGGTATTTTAAGAATCCACAAGTGGATGATTTAGAAAACAACGACAATAATTTTTAAGAATGTTATTATTTTGAAAGCCCAGTTTACATGTATTTTCTATTGACTACATGGGAAAATTAAAAATATGAAAATCTAGGGGCCGGCCTGGTGGCGCAAGCGGTTGAGTCCGTGTGCTCCGCTTTGGCGGCGCAGGGTTTGCAGTTCGGATCCCAGGCGCACACCGACGCACTGCTTGGTAAGCCATGCTGTGGCGGCATCCCATGTAAAGTAGAGGAAGATGGGCATGGATGTTAGCTCAGGGCCACTCTTCCTCAAGAAAAAAGGGGAGGATTGGCATCGGATGTTAGTTCAGGGCTAGTCCTCCTCACAAAAAAAAAAATACAAAAATCTCTTTGGGAGTGATAAATTCATAGCAGACAGATGAGAGTAAATATTTTCACCGAATTTTAAGCTCTTCTCCCCACCCTTTATTTTAAATTTTTGTGTTGTCTTTATAGTCACAGACTATATAAGAATTCAACTAGTAAACATTTTCAACACCTTCAAAAGCATTTGTAGATCTTTCTTCCTTACCAATTCTTGGTTCACATCCTTTATATTCTTAACTTGCACTTATATTAATATCAGGTCTAATACATTTATAATATATTTTATAAAATGGACTTATATTTTGTTCTATATTTGACTTACAATATTAAACACATGTTATTTCAACTAACTAGTTTCTCATAGCTTCATTATTCCAGATTTTTGGCAAGTCATTTTGGATTCCTTTAACTGATGTTTCTTAAGCAATGTTCAAGACTGTCTCCTAGGTTCTGAGAATACAGACGTGAATGGACTGTCCCTACCCTTAAGAACCCACGATTTGAGGGCCAAGCTTTGAAATATTTTTACACAAGAATTTCTTTCTCTTAATCATGGCTTCTCTTGTTTCTCATGTACTTTGTTTTATCTATCTTACAGTTATTTCATTCTGTTAATCTGTTGGAAACAGATTAATTAATTGATGGAAACTATTATAAGAATATGCACAGACTCATCTTTACAGTATATTTCTGAGAATTGGCTCATAAATTCCATATCACAAAAGCAGCTGTGACATTAGATCCACATATTGTACCTCTCCTCTGAGCTGATAACTTCACTGTAGGCCAGGGACTCAGAATGTACCTCTAATGAAGTCAAGTTTCTGAATTCCAGCTCCTTGTGGGCCAGTTATCTTCACATGACTTGTGAAGACCTCACACCCTGATCTTTTGTGGATGATATTGTGAATGTCTTCCACTGGTTGCATGGGAAGCAAGTGAAAGAGTTGAGAATATTGTCCCAAATCCACCTCCACTGATAGAAAAACAAAACAAAGCTCAGGTCCTATAGTCAGAGAAATAATTTTGATCTAACTATGAGGCATTCTGCATAGCTTTTATGGCACAGAGTCAATGTTTTCTGGATGAATAGATGAAGTTGGCCCAGAGCCCGTTCACCGTGGTAAGGCTTAAGGGGCATGGGAGACCTGTCCTCGTTAGAGGGAGAGAGGCCACCATGAGTGGAAATTACACAGGCGATTGCCTTCAGTGTGGGGGTTAGGAAGCAAGGTGGGTTGCTAGGATCAGAGAATGTGAGCACCCCCCACCCATCCCCAGGACACAGCACAGGAAAGTTATTAACAACAACCCTGCAAGGCATTTTCATTGTCAGCCTTTGGGATTGGTGGTCACTTTCTCCTGTATCCAAAGCCTTAGACACAGGACTCTCTGGGGTTGCAAAGCTGCAATACCAAAGGGGAAGGTCTATAGAGGAGCCCTGCCTGGTCTCTGCTCTCTGCTTCTCTTTCTCAACACATCTCATGCTGTATTGTTGTAGTTGGTTTGTCTATTTTCTCTTCTAAACTCTGAACTCCTTGAGGGCAATGACTGAGTGACGCCAGTGTCTCACCTGCTACTTAGTAGGCCCTCAGTAAATATTTGTGGATGCTGAACAGGGACTCTGGGAAGTAAGGGGTCAGCTGGCTAGAGGCAGGCAAAGCTAGAAGGTCTCTGTAGAGATGGTGATGACAGCTGGTGGGGGCCTCAAGGAAGCCCCAAGGAAAAAAGGAATCTGCAGTGAGGTGCTTGTTGGCTGGGGGCTGGGAGGGAGCCAGTGGCAATAGCAATGCCAAAGAGAGCTCTGGCCACAGCACAGGAAAGTACAAGCGCAGGCTCCTGTAGTGGCTTCTGGGGTTGCTCAGCACTGAGTGGACTGAAGACCTCAGGAAGCCACAGTGATGAGAACCCAGGGACCAGCAGCTAGAGTGGCAATGCAGGTTGGAGGCAGCTAAGACCCACTGGAATTATCCCTGCAGGAATGCATGGAACTCATGTTGCCCAAATACTGATAGCATTCAGAAAGAAAGAATGTCAACTGAGTGATAAATTTAAGCTAACAGAAATAATGCAATGTAAACTGATAGAAAATTTAGAATACAATAAATATAATAAAATCACTGTCTTTCTCTATATGAGTGTAACTTTTCTCTTAAACCCTACTAGCCAATGGGTGACAGAGACTATGTTCTTTAACACATGAGCCCCCACGTGGAGCCTGAGACCACTACTTGCTGGTCACTGAGAGTATGTGTCCTCTGTCACCCAGAAGATACCACTTCGGGTTCTCCAAAGCTGAGATGCAAAGCCTCGTTCCTGGAGACGGAGACATCCACTTTCTGCTCCAAGTGGTGGGGTTCAGGTGTATTGGTCCAGGCATGTATGTTGCAGTAAAAGTAGCATTGAACATGAAGTCATGTGTTCTGGGTTTAAAGCCCAATCCTAACATTCCCTGGTTGTGTGCTCTGGTGAGTTCTGAGCTTCAGTTTCATCTGTATAATGATTGTAATAATACTGTTTAAGGCTTCAACTATTCAGACTTCTATGCTAACAATATCAGCTACAGACCTTTTCATTCATGTTATATTTGCTTCTTTAGCAGAGAACAAAAAAGAAAACACTATTACCTAAAAACTGAAATAGAAATAAAACTTGTTCATTTCAAAATTTCCTGATCACCCACTACTGGGTACAAAGGTTGGTTGCTTAGAGATAATAAGACATTAGTCTCTGTCTTCAAAGAGCTTGCATGTAAACAGCTAAAGCAGAATTAAATGCTTGCTAAGTAGAACTACAAATAATATAGCCATGGCAGCTCAGGGAAACAGTTTATCCTAACAGCACCCTGAGAGTCAGGGTGTAATAATGACTCTCATCTTAGTGGAACCTTGAACGCTGAAGTATGAGAAAGATTTCGAGGGTTAGAGACTCAAGAAAAAATGGCTCTACCACTGCCTTGCAGTACGGCCTTTTGCTAGCTTTAGGCTGTATAGCTCAGTGATTAAAGGACTTGAGCCAGGTTACCTGCATCCCCATCCCGGCTTCTTACCTTGAACAAGTCACTGATCTCTCTATGCTTCAGTTTTCTCATTGGCAAAAGGGGGATGATAATGGTTTCGACCTTGTTAAGGTTGTTATGAGGAACTAAATCCATCAGTATATGCAAAAAGTATTTAAAACATTACCTGACACATAGTGTTATGTTAAGCCTTAACTACTGTTATTCTCAGTGCCTCTTGGTTTTCTCATATCTAAAGCAGAGATAACAATACTGACCTCACTGATTTGTTGTCAGGATTAAATGAGTTAGTTTAAGTACCTGGCACACAGTAAACATTAAACATCAGTTCCTTTCCTCCTTTCTTAAGAGAAAATTCATTTCCTCAGTTTAAAACAGACAATAATATGCCCATACAAAAATAGCTTAATGGTTGCCTTTTTGGCAATTGTCATGGTGAAGCTTTAGAAATTTGTGAACCAACAGAAGTATTGGCTCAAGTTTTGCTAGGCAATATATTATTTATGTCCAACTTCCAAAGTTTATCAAGTTCCCAAAATTGACATGGCAATTTCCATGGTAGATTCAGTGAAGCCTTTAAAGAGGCTTATTTTTGTCATCATTTCAGAAGAAAACGATCCTATTGATGTCTATAAGCCTTGCAACACTCATTTCTTCCACCCACTCTAACGGCTTTCAAGTCTGTAAGCTTGTCAAGAAACTGTTGTTTTTCATTTCACTTTGGAACTCTCCAAGTTAACAAATGAGAAGGCCTACATTAAAGGGCATTTATAATAACAGTAATAAAACACTCATACATTTGGAGATAAACCAGCTTTAAAAATGAGTTTTGGCTGTACACTTATTCTTTCACATTAGCATATATTTTGAACAGGGGCCGCCACAAAGGCCTGCAAATGTTTGAGTGTAGGCAGTAGTATTTTTTTTATTATTTTCTTAGTAGACTTTTTTAGAGCAGTTTTAGTTTCATAGTAAAATTAAGCAGATGGTGTAGAGATTTCCCATATAACTCCTGCCCCCACACATGCATAGCCTCCCCCATTATTAACATCTCCCACCAGAATGGTACATTTATTACCATCGATGAACCTACATTGACACATCATGACCACCCAAAGTCCGTAGTTTACATTAGGGCTCACTTTGGTGTTGTACATTACATGGATTTAGACAAATTTATTATGGCATGTATCCACTATTATAGTATCATACAGAATAGTTTCACTACTCTAAACATATTCTGTGCTCTGCCTGTTCATCCCTCCCCCTGGCCCACCCTCTGGCAAGTCCTGATTTTCTTACTGTCTCCATAGTTTTGCCTTTTCTAAAATGTCATTTAGTTGGAATCATGCAGTATGTAGCCTTTTCAGACTGACTTCTTTCACTTAATAATATGCATTTAAGGTTCTTCTATGTCTTTTTATGGCTTGATATCTCTCTTTTTTTTTTTTAGCACTGAATAATATTCCATTGTCTGATGTACCACAGTTTATTTATTTGTTTACCTACTGAAGGACATCTTGGTTGCCTTCAAGTTTTGGCAGTTATGAAGAAAGCTGCTATAAACATCCAGGTATAGGTTTTTGTGTGGACATGTTTTCACCTCCTTTGGGTAAATACGAAGGAACACCATTGCTGAATTGCATGGTAAGAGTATGTCTAGTTTTATAAGAAGCTGCCAAATTGCCTTCCCAAGTGGCTGTACCATTTTGCATTCCCACCATCAATGAATGAGAATTCTTGTTGCTCCACATCCCTGCCATCATTTGGTGTCATCAGTGTTCTGGATTTTGGCCATTCTAATAGGTATGTAGTGGTATCTCGTTGTTTTAATTTGCATTTCCCTGATGACATATGATGTGGAGCATCTTTTCATATTCTTATTTGCCATCTGTAGTTCTTCTTGGTAAGGTTACTATCTTTGGCCCATTTTTTAATTAGGTTATTTTCTTACTGTTGTGTTTTAAGAGTTCTTTGCATATTTTGGATAATAGTCATTTATCAGATGTGTCTTTTGCAAATATTTTCTCCCAGTCTGTGGCTTGTCTTTTCAGTTTCTTGACAGTGTCTTTTGCAGAGCAGAAGTTTTTCATTTTAATGAAGTCTAGCTTATCAACTCTTTCTTTCATGAATCATGTCTTTGGTGTTGTATCTAAAAAGTAATTGCCAAACCCCAGGTCATCTAGGTTTTCTGGTATGTTGTCTTCTAGGAATTTTATAGTTTTGTGTTCTAAATTTAGTTCTATGATCCAATTTGAGTTAATTTTTGTGAGGGGTGTAAGGTCTGTGTCTAGATTCCTTTTTTTTTTTTTTGCATCTTGTTGTCCAGTTGTTCCAGCACCATTTGTTGAAAAGACTGTCTTTACTCCATTGTATTGCTTTTGCTCCTTTGTCAAAGATCAGTTGGCTATGTTTATGTAGTCTATTTCTGAGTTCTCTAGTCTGTTCCACTGATCTGTCTGTCTGTTCTTTTGCTATATACCACACTGTCTTGATTATTATAGCTTTATGGTAAGTCTGAAAGTTAGGTAATGTCAGGACTCCAACTTTGTTCTTCTCCTTCAATATTGTGTCAACTATTCTGCGTCTTTTGCCTCTCCACATAAACTTTATTTATTTATTTTCAAAATAATTAAATCTGTATTGACTTAATTTGAAGAACTATCATTTTTTTTCGCAAAAGTGTGATTAAAAAATTACACTTAGGTAAGATAATAAATTTTAATAAACGTTGACACATTAGTCGGATAGAAAGTATTTCAAAGTTATACAAGTTCACAGTGTAAAGGAAAAAATGTGCCTAAGCTGACATTTAAAATTAGACTGAGTATTGTTATAACTGTCATGACAGGTAATTCAATATGCCAACTGATTTGTCTGATCAATTATCACATGGTAATAGAGCCGAGTTTTTGACTTTCAGATCCGTCCACACAGAGCTTCCAGCAATTCGTTGATTATAGTTCAGGTTTTCCTGTCCCAGCACTGGGTCCCACGGAGGTTTCTGCTCCAGTAGGTTGTGATTCTCTGTATGTTCCTGTCTGTCTCTCCTATTTTGCGGGCAGCAGTTTGCCCCGTGACCTCATCTTTCTTAAAGATCTAAGAAAAGCTGTTGATTTTTCAGTTTTTTCAGGTTTTTACTTGTTGTTAGAATAGAATGGCAGCTTCCAAGCTGCTTACATATCTGACCAGAAACCAGAAGTCAGCAGTACTATTTTAAATTCCAAATCTATTCCACCTATTTTTTCTCTGAATTTCAGGTTTTTTTAAAGGAGATTGACATTTTGCCCTTTTGAACAAGGGCCAGTGCCCTTTGTTTGTAGCATTTGCTAATTTGTTCCTCTCTACCTATTTTAACACCATCTCTCTGCCCTTTTGCTTGATTCTTATTCTTCTTATCAAAACTTTTCTTAGGAAAGGCTCTATTATCAGTGGTTGAGTAGCGCAGAAGAACCAGAAACCATTAGAACTAGGAGTGACCTTAAAGATCACTTATTAGAACTATACTTGAGATGCTTAACATTCTTCTACAACATCTGTAACAACCTATCACCAACTGCTGGCACGTGCTAGTGGTGTGGAACGCACCACCACCTGTAACCAGTATATTGAACAAGCACAACTCATGGAATGTAATTAAAACACAACTTTTTACTTCTCATTGTCACTTTAAAAGGTACTCAGTGGGAGAAGTTTTCTCCAGCCTTTAAATAGAAACTCCAGCAGAACCCATGATGTTCCTGGTCGCTCATAGCTGATGCACAGTGCTACAGTTTTTTTAAGTCACAAAAGTACATTCTCAATTCTGTAATTAACTACTCAATTTAAAGTGTTAGTCAACACTTCAATCTTCATACAAAGGCACAGATTTCTTCCCACCACACCCCACTCCAGCAAAGCCCTTTAGTGGAGTGATCTGCCCCTTTCTTCCTGGCCTGTCTAGCTAATCTTGGTCTCAGACCCTTCTGGAGTTGGAGTATAGAATGAGGGAAGGGGGAAAGGGAACAGAAAATTCTTACTTCATGGACTTACCATAAACTACGGAAATCAAACTTTATTGCTCTTCATTTACAAAGACCTCTTCCAAGGCCTTCTAGCTAATTTTGTATTTATGATGCTTCGTTTTTTTTCTTAAAGAGAGTCTCTCAAATTCTATAAGTTTAAGACCTCACAAAACCTGGATCCGCTCATGTGTCACAACTTCTGACTTAAGCTGGCTCCACAGTTTGTGGTTCTGGCTAATGGTTAAAACTGATGGTTCTGGAGTAGATAGAATTGGTAGATTCTTCAGAGGTTCTCCTGCTGGGCCGCTGTGATATGGCTCCCAGAATTCCAGAAGTTCCAATTTTTGGCTGGTTGCTCTGCCTCCCTCCTCAGTTTCTGATTTTCCAGTGATCCTCCCTATCCAGACCCTCTACTACTTTCCCATTCATCCTCCAACAGAAGTCCTCTTAAGCAGAATCTTATTGCAGGTTCCACATATGTTTTCTGGGCTTCATGTACCTTTGACCTACCATTGGAGAGAGGACAATTTCATCCAGCATGGAACATCTCTTTCTTTTTGCACTACCCGCTAAGATGGATGGCCAAAGCCTCTTCCTGGTCATACCCCAGTCCAAGGCTCCTCTCTACTTTTTAGAGTGGTCTCTTTGAAGCCCATTCCCTCTAGGCTGAATGTAAAGGAGAGATCACCCTCTCCACATCCCCTTTGAGGAAGAAAGAGGATAGAAGCTCCCTTTAAAGAGATCTCTTCGTAAATCTTTCTCCATCTCCAATCTCTTGACCCCTTTATAGTCTCCTGTGGAGTCATTTTCTTTGCAAATCCATACTTCTGCCTAGCACTTCTCTTTGGAATGTCCTAAGTGTTATATTGTGGTGCTATAGTTGCAATTCCAGTTTAACATCTTGTCACACACCCAAGGGAATCCTCTCCACTTTTGGAAAGTGCTAATGATCCAAACTACTTCCTTTCAAATTTCAAAAATTCATCTTGCTGTGGCTAATTATGTTCAGGGTCACACAAAACAAGGTTAATTCCTCTTCTACTTGCTAGCTCTTTGTGGGAGGCTGAATAATTACCCCCCCTCAAGGTATCCACATCCTAATCCTCATAAATTGTGAATGTTACCTAATATTGCAAAAGTGACTTTGCAGATCTGATTAAGATCTTGAGATGAGGAGATTATTCTAGATTATTCAAGTGGACCCTAAATGTAATCACAAGTGTTTTTAAAAGAGAGAGACAGAGGGAGACTTGTCTACAGAGGAGAAGGTGATGTGATCATGAACACAGAGATTGGAGTGATGTTCTTTGAAGATGGGAGAAGGGGCCACCATCCAAGGAATACAGGTGGCCACTTAGAAGCTGGAAAAGGCAAAGTAATAGATTCTCCCTCCAGAGCTTCCAAAAGGAGCCTACTCTGCCAACACTTTGACTTTAGTCCAGTGAATCTGATCTCAGACTTCTGACCTCCAGAATTCTTAGAGAGTAAATTTGTGCTGTTTTAAACCACTAAGTTTGTGGTAATTTTTTACAGCAGCAATAGGGAACTAATACACCCTTCAAATACTTGAAGAGCGTGGTAGCTTCTTGAGACCCTCGGTGAAGAAGCCACATTGCCCAGAAGGATTGGGGCTCCTATTTAAAGATATTTAAGCAAAAAGCAGTGGACCTTCCTGGGACCCCAGTGTCATCCAACTTAAATAAACATCACTGTTCTAAAGTGGTTTCTTATGGATTTTTTTTTTTGAGCTGTGTTTTCCCAACTAAAGCCTACCAGTTAGTTTTTATCAAGTCAAATTTCTACCCTGCCTGGTCTTTGGGGCCTTCTCCAGCTCTGAGAAAATGAAAATAAAGGAAAACAAAAATACTGATGGCACCAGTACATGGCTCCAATGCTGCAGACAGTTTCAAAGTTTCCTTTAACTGAAACTTCTTTTGTTCTAAGAAGTTCAGCAGGCTGCAATACTGCCTTCTGCTGAAGAGTTTTAAATAATCCCTGCCCCACACTATTTTTGGTATCCAGGACAATAGATTATTATAGGCAAAAGAAAAAATTCAGGGCCGTACTCCAAAAATAGGCCATCTCATTTAGAAATGAATTATTTCTCCCTTGGTCCCAGAGTGTCTTGCAGGGACAAAAAAATTCCCCAGAGGAGCAAAGCAAAGACCTTGATGGTATTTTGGGGCAGCAAGTTTGGGTTAATTCTATTTTGTTCATTCTTTAAGTTTGATCAATTTCCTGTGTCCATTTGCATAATTCTGCATTTTACCACATTCCCCCAATAACTGGATACTCTGGCAATTTTAACTTAGCACTCTTAATATAGATCTTATTTTCTTAGCAAAGCCCAGAATGCTAAGAAAATTTCAAGCAGCAGCATCTATGTTCTCTGCCTTGCCATAGAAATTATGTTATTTGTGTTTTAATAGATGTATGAATTTATATACATGTTGTTATACCATTTGCAAACAAAGACACAGCAGTGACATAACAGCTCCAGGGTAGCCAGTGTTATGCTAAGCACTTTTGTTGGTGTCTCTAATTATTCTATATATAGGCAAGTTACATTTTATTCGCTATTTAACTTTTCTCAGAAGAACAAATTCAATTGAATTCACGTCAGCCTGCGTTTGTAGAGCACATACGATGTACTACTGGATGACATGCCTGACAGTGGTTGCAAAAAGAGCACGCACATGCTCCCCTTCTTAAGGAGCTCACGGGCAGGAAAGTGATAACAGACACGCAAGAGAAACCCATTCCAAAAAGTGAGGATAACTAAGATGCAAAGAGGACACAGATGAGGAAGCCGTCTCTTCTCTTTGGGAGGAGTAAGGAGAAGCTACAGTGAAGAAGTAATCTTTGATCCAGGCCCAGGGTTTTTGTTTTGCAACTGTTTTGTTTTGTTTTGTTTTGCTTTACAAGGCCAGGAATGCAAAGGGGAAGTATATTTCAGAAGAAGCTAACAAAAGGAACAAAGACAGTAGATAGTCCAAACGCTTAGTGTATTTGGGGGAAGGCCTGTGCATCAACAGGGTTATAGACACTGCCTTCACTTTAAGCCCCCCAGGAAGAAGTGCCAAAGATAAGCGAGGCGCAGTGCAGGGGGCCTTCTAGACTACATTTGCCCACTTCCTTGGCGCTAATATACAGATATACGTGAGCAAGCAGACAGAAAGATGAGACTCTTCATCTTCCAACACATTCATCTGCAGGCCAGTTCCTTGCTTCCATGGGCAGAGAGAAGGAAATGAGACACAATAGATAGAAGGAAGAAAATTGGGCTGGAAATCCAAAGACGTAAATTCAAATCTAAGTCACTAGTGATTGGATTTTTCGTTTTGACCTTCCCTGAGCTTCTGTAGCAATATCTGTAGAACGGAAATGATGTTAACTTCCCTGCCTGCTTTATCAGATGAGTGTGTACATCAGTCATAAGGATGAGCTGTCAGTTCTGAAATCCCATTATGTATTAGTCTCTTTACATGCATTACCTTAATTCTTACAACAATCCTCTGAAGTGAGAACAATTAATCTCATTTTACAAATGATGAAAGAGAAATAAGTGAGATTTTCTCCAGCTTTACTGAGATATAATTGACATATAACACTGTGTAAGTTTAAGGTGTACAGCATGTTGATTAGATACACTTACATATTGCAAAATGATTGCCACCATAATGTTAGCTAACACCTCCATCACATCACATAATTCCATTTTTGTTTGTGTGTGGTGAGAACATTTAAGATTTTCTCTCTTAGCAACTTTCAAGTATATAATACAGTATTGTTAACTGTAATCATCATTTTGTACATTAGATCGCCAGAATTTATTCATCTTATAACTAGAAGTTTGTACTCTTTGACCAATATCTCCCCATTTCCCCCGCCACCCAGGCCCTGATAACCACCATTATATTTTTCTGCTTCTATGAGTTTGGCTTTTTTTAGATTCTATATGTAAGTGATATCATACAGTATTTGTCCTTTTCTGATTTATTTCACTTAGCATAATGCCCTCAAGGTCCATCCATATTATTGCAAACAACAAGATTTCTTTCTTTCTCATGGCTGAATAATATTCCATTCTATATATTTACCACATCTTTTTTATCCATTCATTCATTATGGACACTTAGGTTGTTTCCGTATCTTGGTTATTGTGAACAATGCTACAATGAACCTGAGAGTGCAGATATCTTCTTGGTATGCTATTTTTATTTCCTTCAGATATATACCCAGAAGTGGGAGTAATGGATCACGAAGTTCTATTTTTAATTTTTTGAGGAACCTTGATACTATTTTCCATAGTGGCTGCACCAATTTACATTCCCACCAACAGTGCACAAGGGTTACCTTTTTTCCACATCTTTGCCAACATTTATCTCTTTTCTTTTTGATAATAGTCATCCTGACAAGTATGAGGTGATATCTCATTGTGGTTTTGATTTTCATTTCCCTGATGATTAGTGATGTTGAGCACCTTTTTGTGTACCTGTTTGTATGTCTCTTTTGGAAAAACGTCTCTTCAATTCCTCTGGTCTATTTTTTTTTTTTTTTTTTTTTTTGCTGAGTATTTGCCCTGAGCTAACATCAGGTGCCAATCTTCCTCTTTTTGTATGTGAGCTGCCACCACAGCATGGCCACTGACAGACGAGTGGTGTAGGTCCATCCCTGGGAACTGAACCTGGGCTGCTGAAATGGGGAACGTGCTGAACTTAACCACTAGGCAACTGGGGCTGGCCCCCTCTGTCCATTTTTTGATTTTGCATTGTTTGTTTTTTTTCTATTGAGTTATATGAGTTCTTTATATACTTTGAATATTAACCGCTCATCAGATATATGATTTGCCTCCAGCTTTGTTCTTTTTTTTCCAACTTTATTGAAGAATAATTGACAAATATAATTGTTTATACTCAAAATATGCAACATGATCATTTGATATATATAGATACATTGTAGAATGATTACCAAGATCAAGATAATTGACACATCCATCACCTCACATAGTTAACATAGTTAACACTTTTTTTTGGTGATAAGAATACTTAGGGTCTATTCTCAGTAGCTTTCAAGTGTACAATACTGTGTTATTAACTGTAGTCACTCATGGTGTACATTAGATCCTTAGAACTTCTTATACATGAAAATCTGTACCCTTTGACCTACATCACCCCATTTTCCCCTTCCCCCAGCCCCTGGAAACCCACATTCTGTTCTCTGTTTCTATGAAATTTTTTTTTTTTTTTAAGATTCAACGTATCTCTATCAAAATTCCAGTGGTATTTTTCACAGACATAGGAAAACCTATCATAAAATTTGTATGGAACCACAAAAGACCTCAAATAGCTAAAGCAATCCTGAGAAAGAAGAGCAAAGCTGGAGGCATCATATTTCCTGATTTTAAGATATATTAGAAAGCATTAGTAATCAAAACAGTATGGTAGTAGCGTAAAACAGGCATATAGACCAGTGGAACAAAATAGAGAACCTAGACATAAACTCATGCATATATGGTCAAGTAATTTTTGACAACAGTGCCAAGAACACACACTGGGGAAATGATAGTCTCTTCAATAAACAGTGCTGGGAAAACTGGATATCCACATGCAAAAGAAAGAAACTGGACCCCTATCTTACATGAGTCACAAAAATTAACTCAAAATGGATCAAAGACTTAAGTATAAGATCTAAAACTGTAAACCTCCTAGAAGAAAACATAGGGAAAAAGATCCTTGACATTGACCTTGGCAGTGATTTCTTGGATAAGATACCGAAAGCACAGGCAACAAAAGCAAAAATAAACAAGTGAAACTACATTAAACTAAAGAGCTTTTGCACAGGAAAGGAAACAATCGATAATTTGAAAAGGCAAATTACAGAATGGGAGAAAATATTTGCAGGCCATATATCTGATAAGGGGTTAACATCCAAAATATATAAAGAATTCATATAACACAATAGAAGAAAAATAATCCAATTAAAAAAGAGCAAAGGACTTGAGTAGGCATTTTTCCAAAGAAGACGTACGAATGGCCACAGTAACATGAAAAGTACTCAACATCACTAATCGTCAGGGAAATGCAAATCAAAACCACAATGAGATATCACCTCATACCTGTTAGAATGGCTATTATCAAAAAGAAAAGAGATAACAAATGTTGGCAAGGATGTGGAGAAAGTGGAACAATTATACACTGTTGGTGGGAATGTAAATTGGTGCAGCCACTATGGAAAACAGTGTGGAGATTCCCAAAAAAATTAAAAATTGAACTTGCATATGATCCAGTTTTGTTCTTTCCCAAGGTTGCTTTGGCTAGTCAGGGTCTTTTGTGATTGCATACAAATTTTAGGACTGTTTTTGTATTTCTCTGAAAAAAGTCATTTGAATTTTGATCAGGATTGCATTGAATCTGCTGATTGCTTTTGTAGTATGGACAATTTAACAATATTAATTTTCTAATCCATGAAAATGGAATCTCTTTCCAATTATTTGTGTCTTTTTAATTTCTTTCATCATTGTCTTATAGTTTTCAGTGTAGAGATCTTTCATCTCCTTGGTTAAATTTTTTTCCTAAATATTTTATTCTTTTTGATGCTATTGTAAATCAGATTATTTTCTTAATTTCTCTTTCTGATAGTTCATTGTTAGTGTTTAGAAGCGTAACTGATTTTTGTGTATTGATTTTGTATCCTGCAACTTTACTGAATTCATTTATTAGTTCTAACAATATTTTGTGGAGTGTTTAGTGTTTTCTATATGTAATATGTCATCTGCAAATAGAGACAATTTTACTTCTTCCTTTCCAATTTGGACGTCTTTTATTTCTTTTTCCTGCCTAATTGTTCTGGCTAGGACTTCCAGTACTATGTTGAATAAGAATGGTGAAAATGGGCATCCTTGTTTGTTCCTGATCTTAGAGGAAAAGTTTTCCACTTTTCACCATTGAGTATGATGTTAGCTGTGGGCTTGTCATAAGTGGCCTTTATTACATTGAGGTATGTTCCTTTTATAGCCAGTTTGTTGAGAGATTTTATCATGAAAGGATGTTGAATTTTGTCAAATGCTTTTCCTGCATCTATTGAGATGACCATATGACTTTTGTCCTTCATTTTATTAATGTGATGTGTCACATTGATTTGTGGATATTGAATCATCCTCACATCCCTGGAATAAATCCCACTTGATTATGAGGTATAATCCTTTTAATGTACTGTGGAATTCGGTTTGTTAATATTTTGTTGAGGATTTTGGCATCTGTGTTTCTCAGGGATATTGGCTTGTAATTTTCTTTTCTTTAGCGTCCTTGTCTGATTTTGGTTTCAGGTTGATGCTGGCCTTGTAAAATGAGTTCAGAAGTGTTCTCGCCTCCTCTTTTTTGGAAGAGTTTGAGAAAGATTAGTGTTAATTCTTCTTTAAATGTTTGGTAGAATTTACCAGTGAAGCTGTCTAATCCTGGACTTTTGTTTATTGGGAGGTTTTTTGATTATTTATTCAATCTCGTTCCTAGTAATTTGTCAATTCAGATCTTCTATTTCTTCATGTTCCAGTCCTGGTAGTTTGTGTATACCTAGCAATTTATCCATTTCTTCTAGGTTGTCCAGTGTGTTGGTGTATAATTCTTTATAGTAGTCTCTTATGATCCTTTGAATTTGTGGGACATCAGTTGGAATCTCTCCTCTTTCATTTATAATTTTATCTGAGTCCTCTTTCTTTTTATCTTGGTGAATCTAGCTAAAGGTTTGTGTGTTTTATCTTTTCAAAAAATCAGCTCCTAGTTTCATTTGTCTTTTCTATTTTTTTAATCTCTATTTCATTTATTTTTGCTTTGATCTTTGTTATTTCCTTCCTTCTACTAACTTTGGGCTTCATATGTTCTTCTTTTTCTAGTTCGTTGAGGTGTAAGGTTAGGTTGTTTATTTAAGATCTTTCTTGTTTTGTAATGTAGGCATGTATTGCTATAAAATTCCCTCTTAGCACTGCTTTTGCTGCATCCCGTAAGTTTTGGTGTGTTGTATTTCCATTTTCATTTGTCCCAAGATTTTTTTTATTTCTCTTTTGATTTTTCTTTGACTCATTGGTTTTCAGGAGCATGTTGTTTAATCTCCACATTTGTGAATTTTCTAGTTTTCTTCTTGTAATTGATTTCTAGTTTCATACCATTGTGGTCAGAAAAGATGCTTGATATGATTTCAGTCTTCTTAAATTTATTAAGACTTGTTTTGTGGCCTAACATATGATGTCTCCTGGAGAATGTTCCATGGGCGATTGAGAAGAATGTGTATTCTGCTGGTGTTGGATGGAATGTTTTGTAAATGTCTTGTGATTGTCCAAGGAGCCTTATTTGTTCTTAGTGGATCCCAGTATTTAAGGGTGTGCCAAGACCCTTAAGTGTCCCAAAGGGGAGGATTGCAGTTAGCACCTAGATACAGGCTGGTTGCAAGCCAGACCCTTATACAGCAGCTGGAAAAGTGTGTAGTTAGGCTCCTTCCAGGTAGAAACTGGAAAGTGGGCATTTTCATCTGCTCTCTCTGCCCTAGGCCCAGGTATATAGCTGTAAGGGAAGGGAGATGTTTCTGAGTCCATTAAGAACTTCTTTGTTTGCTACAGTTCTGTGGGAATCTTGAAAGCAAGCCACATTGGCTATTAGCCAGGCAATCTGGGGGCCCATTTCTCAGGCAGCAGCCACAAAAGCTGATGTACCAGATGTGTGTACAATTCCTTCCAGAGAGATACTGGTGACTTGGAGCAGGCTAGAGGGAGAGAGCAGAGGAGGTGCCTGCCAGCTTCCCCAATCTCTGGGGATGATTGCTGTCAGCCCTAGATGTGTGCTAAATTAGAAGCCTAAACCTCAGGCAGCAGCTTTTAAAGTATGCAAATAGACCGCTTTCAGAGAAAGACTAAGAGATGAGGATTTTTTTCCTACTCCCTCTGCACTGAGCCCTGGAGATATAGCCAGTTAAGAATTGCTTTATTGTTTGCTACAGTCCTATGAGACTCCTGAATGGAAGCCCCATTCAGAGTCAGGTGATCTGGGGACCTGTCCCTTGGGTGGCAGCTGCAAAAGCTAGGGTGCAGACATGTGTATAAGCTCCTTCCAGGGGGATACTGGTGACTTAAAGTGGCCCATTTTGATATGGGTATTTTCTTGTTTGCCTGATGTGTAGGAGTCACTCAGTTTCTAGATTTGTTTCAAAGGGAATTGTTCTACATGTAACTGTACATTTGGTGTGTCCATGGGAGGAGGAAAGTTCAGGAGCTTCTTATGTCGCCATCTTTAAAGACCACTTTGAGAAATAAATGAGATTAAGTAATTTTTCTCAAGGCCACAGACCTAGAGAGTGAGGAGTTTGGATCTGAACTTACTCAGATTGGTTCCAAAGTTGATACCCATCTCTTCTTACCTGCAGGTTATCAAATGAGATAAAGTGTTTTGTTGTTTTGTGTTGGGGGAAGCAGGCTCCAAAGGTAGGTGTTGTAATTATTGCCTAATTGACTACCAAGATTATTAAGGGATTCTGCAATCATGTTGAAAGTTTAAAATTGCCAGATGAAATTAAAATCAATAGAAAACAAAACTATTATGTAGCCATAACTATTTTGTTATAGTATACCCTGCGCTATATAACCTTTGGTACAGACTTTTCACTTCTGTTGTGTTTGCCACATGTTAAGTGTGATTGAATATGCAGACCTGATTTAGATTACCTAGTGGGGGTCCACACCATTGCTGAGAGTCCAAAGGAGTCTGATGATGTAGGGGCATGGTAATCACTAACAATGAGTCACCAAGTGAGGAAGTCATTTCCTCTTCAATTTTCTTTCAATATATTTGGACTACATGAAAGAGGGAATCTTATTTTCATGCTATTTTTCTTTAACATCTCCCTAACACTTGATAGTCTCCCTTTTTATCAAAGAAAGGTCAAATTTAGTTTCAAATCTTTCACCAGGAAACTATCTAGCTAATATTTTTTTTATAAATTACCTCTGTTTTTGTTTATTTTCACAGTTATCTTCTATTTATGGCAACTGATTCTGGTTTTCTACTTATGGCAGTGGCATATCATTTCCTTTTATAACAAATTTATTTGAATAAAATAAAAAGAGTCAATTTAAAGAGAATATTAGGTAAATAATAGCCCACATGGTACTCAGATATGGCAAAAATCATCAAGATAGTTCACAAACGACTGAAGTTTGTGAAATTGTGTTCTATTCCAACCCCCTCAATTTATAAATAAGAATCTAAAGTGAAAGGCTAGGTATGGGCAAAATTTGAACTACAACCCATATCCTATCTCTTTGTTGTCTCCATTATCCCAGCCTCCCTTCCCAAGTTCTGAAGATCTTTTCCTCCTTCCCATTCTTTTCTCTCTAATACTTTTTTTTCTACTAGACAGCTATTTCTTTTACTAAAATTTAAGTGACACTTGTCTCTATTGTATCCAATTCAGAGTGTTGGCAGGTACATCTTAACTGGGTTGTCAAGAAGCTTTTCCATCACTTAAACCACATAAAAATCTACATTCAACTGAAATTCACGTGTTCATAACTGAGGATATTTTTATTTTATTAACAAATTATATAAAAGTTTATAGTACTAATTTTTTTATGTTATGTTCAAAACAGCCCTTATCCTTGATTTTAAGGAACTCAACTAAGGTGGGACGATTCGTTATCAAACATCAGGAGCTGTGGTAGCCTGAGATAAATGGTGTGAACATAAATGCAGTAGTATTCAATTAATGTTTATTAAATGCCAACTGTTTGCCAGTCATGGTGCTCAACATTGAAGATACAAGATAAATTTAATATCCTAATAGCTATAATTTACTGGGCACATTTAATTTATTATGCCATTTACTTTTTACAATAGCCCTCTAAGATAGAAGACTGTTATACCTATTTTATAGATGAAGGAACAGGGGTTCACAGAGTTTAGGTAACTCGTCCAATGGCATGCAGCTAGCAGGTGCCAAGATCAGAGTTTTAATCTGTTAGAGGTAGATTAGAAGTTAATCCTTATGTTCTTTGTGTTACACTGTTATACCTCTCAGAGTCCCAAACTCCAGTTGCTTATAATTCAGCAAGATCTATATGTGGTTTCTGCCCTCAAAAAATTAATAGTCTATTTGGGAGAGAAAAAAAATTGAAATATAAAAGCAACAAATAACAATTGAGAATATTCCAAATGCCAGATTAATGTAGTATCTGTCTACATGGCGAGTGCTCAAAACTGCATTTGTTACCACACAACGTGGGGCCTTCTGCTCGCCGCAAGACATGCCAATAGTCAAGAGGCAAGGTGGTAGAAAAGAAAGGACTTTTTATTACAGCTGGCTAGCAAGGAGAAGATGGACGACTCATGTCTGAAAGAACCATCTTAAAAGGGCACAAAATCTTACAGCAGTTATATGGGCTGGTGGGTTATAGGGGAGGGGGTTAGGAATGTTGACATTCTAGTGTTACAGACTGAGAGTCGACACACCAGATCTTTTGGTTTTCATTGATGATGGCTATTAGCATTGATTCTCTGTTGGAAGTCATCACATTCCTAAGGAACTCAAAAGAACAAAGTTATCATCTTATCAAAGCTGGGAGGTATATGCACAGGCAGGGGTTGTAAAATCAACATAGCAGTTAGATCTCCTGGAGGGTGCATATCCAGCTTGGTTAGTTTGTCAGAGGTCATTTAAAGTTACAGCAGGGTTTATTTTCTACAACATGGCTTCCCTTATGTCAACCTTGTCTTGAGCCGGTATCACATTGAGGGTGAACACATTGGAGGAGTTCTCTTGCCTCAACTGGAAAGGAAGTCTAGGGTTCAAAGAAGTAAAGATGATTTGGAAAGGTGTTTAAGGCAGATAAATGGGAATGTGCAAAGGAATAGAAGATTAGAAGAGAGAAGCCAGCGAATGGTAAACTGTTCATTATGGTAGAGCAGAGAGTATACATTAATAAGCAGAGGGACAGGAGTAGAAAGGTTGACCAGGACCAGGTCATGAAGAGCTTGAATGCCAGGCTTTAGGTTTTATTCTAAAGGCAAGGAATCCATTGAAGGTTCTCGAACAGGGGAAACGTGTAAGAATTATGCTTTAAGAAGATCCACCTGGCGAGAGTATGTGGGTTGAGTCAGGAGGAGAGAGGACTGAAGAAGCTGCAGCCATGAAACCAAAACCAAACCAAAACCATCATCATCAATAACTTGATGATGATGAAGGCTTGGACTGAGTGGCAGCCATGAAACCAAAAAGACAGGACACCCTTGACTGGTCACTCAGTAACCACCCAGAGATTTTACATCCAGGATCTCCTCCACGTTCTGGATCTCTAAGTTTCCTCTTTAGAAAAAGGCCATGATAAGGAGATTGGGGAGGAGATGAGCAGAATAGAACCTCACCAAGGCAGGGACATCAGAAGAAAGAAGCTAAAAATATCTTAAGGTGATGTATTTCAGGGCTAAGTGAGACACCAATGCGGGTGACTCTAAAGGCAGTACTTCAGGAAACTAGCCGAAGGGGCCGGTGAAAATCCTCCCAATCACACACACACCCATAGGTATGAACTACACAAAGAGAAATATATGTAATGTAAACAATGATTGTTTGGTAACTTTCCGAAGGCCTTACTGAAACCAAGACTAAGAAAAAGCATCATTTCAAATCTTTGGAATTCTACCTCAACAAGGTATTATCTAGAGTGTGTTTGCTGCATATTGACAGGAAAGTATTATGTGGTTGGAAATGGCTGCCTGTTCTGGCATGTAACTGCTGTGTAGTAATTTGCAGTCATGTATATTTTGTGTTTGCCTTATTATATGACTGTCCATTTATGAAGCGTAATTAGGGCCTAGTAAGCTATAAATAAGGTAGAGTTTACTTTCTGGCAAATTCTTTAATGTGACTGATTACCCTTGGCACAAAAACTACAGTTGCATGAGCTTCTGAAATAAAAACCGCATAATGATCTTTCCATCTGTCAAAGTCGCATAATTAAAGGGATCAGCAGCGCATAGAATTAGCACTTCAGGTTTTGTTCACAGGTTTGGACAGCATCCATCATCAGTTTGACAGATGGAATTGTTTTTTATTTCTCCATTTTGCTCTCATTTCTGCAGCTACATAAGTCCCTATTGAGGGCCGCTTCGAAGAGTAAGAAACATGGGCCTGGGGAAATTGACTGCAGGCAGGATCTGTTAGCTTGCTTTATTATTTATCACCAGACGTAAGCCAAGACTCTAACTGTGTGCCAGTAGAGAGGAGATCAATCTGCCCTGTTATCCCCTTGACACAGGAGAAAGCTATTATAAGGGCACAGGAGGACACCTGGCATTCTCTAAGATGGAAAGAGGAAAAGGTGACTTCTTTGCTTCTTGGTGGCATTTTCTGAGCACCTGCTATATACTCGGCTGTTGGAGTTAGTACAAGAATTACAGATGAGTCATCACTTTCACCTGTATATTCTTGCTCTAGTTCTCACATTAAATAATAATAATAATAAGTATTATTAGTATAATTGCCAATATTATTGAGTTCCATGTCACAGGCAAAATCAACAAGCATTTTCACATTTTATAGATGAAGGAACTGAGACACAGAGAGCTAAAATCTTGACCAAAGTCATACACTTAGTGACAGACCCAAAATTTGACTCTCTACTCAGAATAGTCTACATAAATAGAAAAAATGTGGCTAAGTAGTTGGCAGCATGATTTATTTCTTTCCCATACATGGAAGAATGTCCATAAGGAAAAGAGAAAATTAACAAATCCATTATTCAACTCAAGGTGGAAATACAGAAAATCTTCAAATCAGGAGAGGATTGTGTTCTAAAAATGTATTTGTAAATTAGCTGTTTGGCATTTATTCATGAAACGATATGATGTCTGGGATTTGTTTCAAAATAATGGGGGTGAGGATGAAATAAGATTGGTCATGAGTTGATAACTGTTCAAGCTGGGTGATGGGTACATGGAAGTTTATAATACTATTCTCTCTACATTTGTATGGGTTTTAAATTTTCTGTAATAAAAATAGTTAAAAATAAAAAGAAACTGATGAAAACCTAGTTGCTTCACTTTGGAGAAATGTACAGATACATATATGGAAATGCGTATATGGAACATTCCACATAAAATTCCCAAGAACCTTTGTTGCGTTAGCAAACACTACATTTATACAATCTGTTTCAAATTGTAAGATGGCTCACTCAGATGACTATCATGTTGTAAGAATTGGTTTGAGGAGTAAAATAGTTTCTAAGTTCTCTTTCATCTCTAAGAGTCCATGAATATCTGCCTAGGTCCCTCTTAGTCTGGGTTCTCCAGAGAAACAGAATCAATATTTTATTTATAAAATATTTATATAATATATAATAATATATTATATATATTATATAGATAGAATTTCTATAGATAGAAAGATAGGGATATATACAAAGAGGTTTATTATAAGGAATTAGTTTGCTAGGGCTGCCATAACAAAATACCACAGACTGGGTGGTTTAAACAACAGAAATTTATTTTCTCACAGCTCTGGAGGCTAGAGGTCCATGATCAAGTTGTCAGTAGGTTTGGTTTCTCCTGAGGCCTCTCTCCTTAGCTTGTAGTTGGCCACCTTCTCACTGTGTCCTCGATATGGTTGCCCCTTGGTCCATGTCCTAATCTCTTCTTCTTAAATCGACCAGTCATAGTGGATTAGGGCCCACCCATATGATCTCATTTTACCTTAATTACCTCCTTAAAGGCTCTATCTTCAAATAGTCACATTCTAGGTACTGGGGGTTAGGACTTCAACATATGAGTGTTGGGAGGACACAATTCAGCCCATAACAGGGACCATCCAGGAAAAAGGGGATGGAAGTAGAATAGGAAATACATTGTAGATTTGATGACAATGGATAAGGAAACTCTTATCTGATAACTTCTATTTTCTCTAAAATGTCTTAGGCAATGTCATCAGCAGAAAATGGCAATGGTGGGAGGCGGGGAGGGGAGGTCAGAGAAGAATAGAGAAGGTAAGAACTAGTAGTTACTATGGATGGAAGGTCAAGCTTGTTGGAAGAGCAGATTTCTGGGCAGTGTCAAGGACTCAACTGAGGCAAGTAAACAATATAAGTCTGCCTGGAGCTGTAGTTTTTCTCTACCATCTACTTAGTTGCCCTGTGAAGGCTCAGCAAAGGTGAGTAATGGATTCATTCAGGATGGGGTTTTGCTAGGGAGATGTGATTGGATAGGGACAAGGGACTAATTGCCATATTGGGCTGTGGAATCCAAACTAGATAATTATGGAGGTGAAGGAAGGTAGAGAATGATGGATATGAAGGAAGTGGAGAAATTAATGAATTAGAGGTAGGAAATTCATTTAGTGATACTGTATTTCCTAGGCTATTAGACACCCAGAAATACCCGCTTTATTCACAGGCAATAATTTCTAACGGACCCTGGAGCCACTTTTACTATAGAGCTGGCCATATCTCCCCAGAAAGGTTATTTCCACTCCAAACCCCTAAATCCAGAGGCTGAAAAACATCCCCATGATCTCCCCAAATAGTATGTAGTTAGGAAAATTCAAATCACTTTCCTGTGTTGGTGAGCATACTGGTGAGTCCTAGATCCAACTTCCCACCTCCACCTTCCTCCTCATGCCCCATTGCTTATCAGTTAAAATGGCATCCAAAATAGCTCTGAAGGAGTACCTTCAGTTATCATAGATTTACAAAAGTGGAGGTTAGTGTGAGAAACCTTGTTCGTGCTAAGACTATAGATCTAAATGTGAAATGCTAACAGAAATTCACTAAAGAATCTGCTTTAAAAAAATGATGGAATTTATTATTTTCAGAATTTCAGTTACTCATTATTTAAAGTTTCTGGCTTCTCTCTGCATTGTAAACACCTAGAAAATTTATTTTGCTCAAGTTTGTCAAGTAAGGCTTTCTGACCAAACTAGACTTGATCTAATGACTGTAGGGATAGGCCCAGTCCCTATTGCATTAATTGGTAAAATATGTATGACCCACAGTATCATAATGTATGTGCAAATGTAAGTGGGATGTTGGGTGACCCAGACACCACTGAGAGTGCCTTGTCTAGGATTGGATTAATTCTTCTAGACCGCGTTTTTTGATACTATTTGGTGCTGAGGACAACTGGACAGACACTCCAGGGAGGGGGCAAGACAGAAAAAGCTAGGAAAACTCCTTCAAGGCTGTGTGCATAAAATCAGCACTTAGCAGCTCACCTTCAGGTAGAAATAGCAAAAGGATATCAATTTGTGACTTGCCCACCATATGTTAGGTCTTTTTACATCCATCATTCTGTTAATCTTAACAACAACACTGCAGGGTAGATGTTTGCTGATTAGAAAACTAAGCTTAGCGAGGATAAGTGACTTGCCCGAAGTCATATGCCCAGTAAGTGGCTGGCAGTGATTCCAACTTAGGTTCGTCTGGTTTTTGAAGCTCTTTCCCCCAACCTTTACGTGCCCCTACCCTGTGCTTGAGAATAGCCCTTTCCCTACTTTCATACCTGCTCTTCTGTCTGCCCTATGGTGATTTACATCTCCAAGGCTGTTCGTCATATTCCTCATACCTCTTTTCACTTGGATAAAAATGTTGGAAGGGGCAGGAGACAGCACAAGTTCAAAATTGTCCACTTAGCCCCTACTGTCTTTCTTGAGAAAATGGCCTGTTAGAGTAGATCATATTCAGTTCACTTATTTTATTAATGATGCCTCCACCAGTTCCATTGCAAGAGAAAAAGGACACAAGGAACTGACAGATTGGCTAATAATCCTGAATATTCATTTATTTGAGACTCATTTATTTTATTGTAATAATAAATCCAAAATGTTTGACTCATTGTGACCATCATTTAAAAATATTTAAGAAAGACTAAGATAATATACACTAAAAGCAAGGGTGTTTGTAGGAAAAGTAGTGAACAAAATTCAATAGTAGATTAACTAACCATATCCAACCTCTGCTAGGTCTAACAAGGCCTTCATACTGAAGTGTGGCAGCCTCAGCAGCTCCTGGGAGCTCATGAGAACTGCAGAAGCTCAGGCCTTGCCCCAGACCTCCTGAATCAGAACTTGCAGTTTAACAAGATTCCTAGCTTATTTGTACATACATTAAATTTTGAGAAGCACTGTTCTAACACATTTACTTTTAATAGCCAGCACACAAGTGTACATGGAATCACTCTTGCTGGAGTAGTTTTTGAAATAGTGGAAAGAATAAGAGTTTAAGTGTCAGACAGACTCATATCAACACTTACTAGTTTTGTGATTTGGGGCAAGTTATTTTAAACCTCTTTGAGTCCAGGAGTGTTTATCTATAAATGTGAGAAAAGGTCAAAATGAGGCAGAGTGGCAGTCAAAAGGAATACCAAGGCAAAAAGGCGACAGGAAGGAGAAATGGATTTTGACATAGGGTCCACTAGAATGAAGAGGTGGAGAGCAGATTGTTAAGAATACTCCTTCACCTGTTACTGGAAATGTATACTTGTAAGATTTAGTTGACATTTAGGAAATAGATGAGATAAATTTTGACTTGGGTTTTACTATGCCTTTTTGCCTTTCAGCAATTAAGTTTTGGATAAATAGTCATATAAGATAGGAAAGCAAGAGAAATGATGAAACAGAGGTGACTTAAGGATAGACAATCAATTTAATGGAAAAGTTCTTATAAGCAAAACAAAAAATATGTCTTACAAAAATACATCTGCATAATCTCTCACAATTGCTCTTGTGATCAAATGAGTTGAGTTTTTTAAAAATCAAAGTCTATAATTTTTTAGAATCTGATTTTTTAAATTCTAATGATTTTAAAAAATTTATCAGGGATATTTTTTCAGGCAGAATAATGGTTTAATCAAAATGTCTCTAATTTCTTTGATCTATTGATATGATTCCAAAAATGAGGAAATGAAACAGAGGTTCATTTACTTCAGCATTGATGAGACAGAACAAAATGTAGAAAATTATTATATTGGAGATACCGTTCGAATAGTTTCCCAGTCAGACAATTTTTCCATAATTCCCTTGCTGAAATACAGATGCTGCAAGTTTTTCTTTGAATGAAAGCATTTCAGCAAATATTATTAAGACGGTGTTTTTTAAAATGAGAAAACAATGCTCATATTAATAAATTGTAAAATACTCTTCCCACTCTATCTGACATTGTCCTTGACGGTTTTTATTAGAATATTTTTGCACATATGCGTTGCCTAGAATTCCAGGCAAATAACCCATTACCTAGAATTCCAAAATAACATGAAAAGGAAAAAGAAAGTCTTACCATTGTTTGGTGTTTGTTGGGACAAAAATGCAATAATATGCTATATTTTTAATGGAGAAGTTTACTTTGATCAGCCTGAATATTGGCATGAGGATGTTTTTCTGACCAAAAGAGTCCAATAACACGAAACCTAATATATTTGAGCAGACCTGTGACAATCCTGTGCACAAAAATTTAAAAATAAAATGCCATTTTAAATACTGCACCAACACATATAAAGAAAAACAACAAAAACAACTTTGTGTGACTTAAGGCACTTAGAGATTTTTGTGTGTGTGTGTGTGTGAGGAGATCAGCCCTGTGTTAACATCCACCAATGCTCCTCTTTTTTGGCTAGGGAAGACTGGCCCTGGGCTAACATCTGTGCCCATCTTCCTCCACTTTATATGGGACGCCACCACAGCATGGCCTGACAAGCAGTGCGTCGGTGCGCACCCAGGATCCGAACCGGCGAACCCCGGGCCACCGCAGCAGAGTGTGTGCACTTAACTGCTTGTGCCACCGGGCTGGCCCAAGGCACTTAGAGATTTTGAAAAAGCTTCATTCTAATTTTAGCAAATCATCATATTTTGTTTAATCCCTAGAAAAAGCTAGAACAGAAAAATGATTCAAATAAAAATATATCAAAAACTGGAGGAATCAGAGCAAGATTTATAGCATATATTTCAAAGAAAATAAGGAGATTATAGAAATCTAAAACAATACATAATTCATGACAAATCTTGGCATATTTGAAATGCCCTTGAATATTAATTGGATATCCAGATAGAAGTTTCTATAAATTCTGTCCTATGATGAATCTATGGAAAACTTTTTATATTTGTATAAGAATTCAGAAGTGTCTTTGCAAAGAGAAAGCTGTAAATTGGGGATTTTCTAATGTAAAGTATATCCTCCTATTGAAAGACTGAATTGAAAAGTTGGGAGTACTTCATAAGAATGACTTGTGAATTACGGGTACATTTTTTATAATTGAGAAAAGGGGGAAAGGTTGTATACCAACGGTGATTGCAAAATTGTTGATATGGAGCTTAAAGTTGCCTTAACAACAAATGCCATTATTTATGATTCAATGATATCCACAATATAAATGTACCAGTCATATTGCCCCACGAATTCTGTGGACCCAAAGTAATCTCTCTTAAGTGACTACTCCAGTCTTCAAATCTATGTGCTCACTAAGTGTTTTGAGATGGAGTTATATCAGCCCACTGACACCTCAAGTTTAAACTCTACAGGCAAGCAGTAGTTAACTATCCAAATTATGCCAATGTCAGACTGTAGCCAGAAAGTTGCATATGACGAATAAAAATATTTATTTTCAGACAAGACAGGTATCTGAAAATATGACTTGTACAGTGATCAACCGTATATCTTTTGGGAATTGTATAATATTATAGGCCTATTAACATCTAAGTAGCATATGTTAAGAAATGGTTTAGATGAAAGTGATTGGCAAAAAACAGAAAACTATGTAGACAGTTGTGTGGGCTTAAGATTATATTCTTTAAGACAGAATTGCTAATGCTTAAGAGATACTGCTATTTGCCTTTATGATAATAAAGAAACCTCTGTTATAACAGTTAATTGTTCCATGCATTTATATAGGTCAAAGTAAATCAAATTCTCTCCAAAATAAAATTTCTAAATATGAAGACTGAGATAAAATAGTGATCCCCTACATTATCATAGACATGGGCCATGTTGTTCGAGATCCTGGCTGTATCAGTTTCCTAGGGCTGCCATAACAAAGTACCACAAACTGGGTGGCTTAAAACAGCAGAAATATATTTTCTCACAGGCTACAAGTCTGAAATCAAGGTGTTGGCAGGGCCATCATCTCTCTGAAGGTTCTAGTAGAGGATCCTTCTTTAATTCTTTTAGCTTCTGATGGTTGCTGGCAATCATTGCCTTATTAATGCATCACTCCAATCTCTGCCTCTGTCTTCACATGGTCTTCTCCTCTCCGACTCTGAATCCAAATTTTCCTCTTTTTATAAAGACACCAGTCATTAGATTAGGGCCCAACCTAATCCAGTATGACCTTATCTTAACTTGATTATATCTATAAAGACCTTATTTCCAAATAAGGTCACATTTTGAGGTCCCAGGGCTGGGACTTCAACATATCTTTTTTGTGTGTGTGTGTGAGGAAGATCAGCCCTGAGCTAACACCTGTTGCCAATCCTCCTCTTTTTGCTGAGGAAGATTGGCTCTGGACTAACATCCATGCCCATCTTCCTCTACTTTATATGGGACGCCACCACAGCATGGCTTGATAAGCGGTGCATAGGTCTGCCTGGGATCCGAACCTGCGAACTCCCGGCCGCCAAAGTGGAGTGCGCGAACTTAACCACTACGCCACCGGGCCGGCCCCCAACATATCTTTTTTGGGAACACAATTCAACTCATAACACTGGCCAAGTGTTAAATAGTCCAGGAATAGTCATTAATTTATTCATTTACAAATATTTATTGAGTGTCTATTATATCAGGCACTGTTATGAACAAAATAGACCAAATCCTTGCCCTTAAAGAGCTTACGGCCTGCATTCAAACCATATCCTATAGCTGTATATACTTTATCATTTAAAGTGATATGTAGTTTATAATTTAGCAAAATCTTTTAGTCTACATTTCTGTGATCTTCAGAATCTTTAGAATATCCTGCCATATGTACTAAGTAAGTATTAGTAGCTACATTTTTTTTTTGCACGGGGAAACTAAGACTTAGGTTAGTATTTGTCCAAAGCTATCCATCTGGTAAAAGCAAAGTTGGAAGCAGAACTGAAGTCAGAACATAATAGCATATAAAATGCTGGACGGCATCCACTTGCCATTTATAATTAATGACGAGGAGCATGACGGCGTATTAGGATGTTTTACAGCTCATCATATAGAACCATGATTAAAAAGTAAAGGACACTAGCTCACAGAGCAAAATTTGTTTACTTTTTGACAAATTTATTTTATTTTTAATTATTCATGATACTCCAGCAAATATTCTGTAGTATATTTTCAAAAAAACAGCGACACCTTAGAAGTGTCAACAGCCTGTTTTCACTGAGGAATAAAGTGAAGCTAAATTTTAATGTGAATTCATAGAATCATAGTTACATAAGAATTTCAGTGTTAAAAATGTTGCCAGGAATCTTAAAGCTCATGTCATTCAATTCCACATCCCCTCCACAACAGAGATCTAGAAAGAAAATCATGACAATAAAGAATGAAAAGATGTGAGCATGATGTAGTCATTCCTCTATAATTAATTTAGGTAATGGATGATATTTTACATATTCTAAACTATAATGAACAGTAAAAATATGCCAACATTTTTCTTTTTTTTTTTTTGGTGAGGAAGACTAGCCCTGAGCTAACATCCGTCACCAATCCTCCTCTTTTTGTTAAAGAAGACTGGCCCTGGGCTAACATCTGTGCCCATCTTCCTCTATTTTATATGGGACACCCCCATAACATGGCTTGACAAGCGGTGCATTGATGCACGCCTGGGATTAGAACCCTCAAACCCACGAACCCCGGGCTGCCACAGCAGAGTGCACCCGATTAACTGCTATGCCACCGGGCCAGCTCCAAAAATATGCCAACTTTTAATGAACCATCATCATATCTGATGAGGTAGTAGTGGTGGCAGGGGCTGGGGAGATGGTGAGGCAATGGATGAGCCCAGATTCTATTCCACAATTGTGTGTGTGTGTTTAATTTTTCAGACTTGTTTCTGGCACACTCACTTGTGAGAAATGCTTTAGCTGACACATGATTCTTAGCCCCCTACAAGAAAGCTGCTGCCAGAGCTGAAACCAACTTTAAGAAACAGAGAAGAAAGCATTCAAAACTGAGACCAAGGGGATAGAGACATGGGCTCAAAATCAGCCAAATAAGGCAGATGACAAATGGAAGCATATACTCACTTAACAAGCCTCTGCATTATATAGCAAAAATAATGTCATGTTAGTGAATCAATAATAGGGGTGGGGGAGCAGAACGAATAAGCAGGAGAGGGAACTAGAAAGAAACAAAATTCTGGGAAGATAAGCTGCTGCTCGTGGGCAAACAGGATGCATTCTGATTAATTTAAAGAAAAAAAAGAGTTACATGTTTTAATGACAGTGGGTCTTTGGGTCATCTGCATACACAATGGGAACATTTCTTGCTATTATTGTCCTATTACTGAAGGATCTCCTTATGAGCAAATTAGCTGCTTTGGGAATATGCATCCATATCTTGCAATATGAAAATTTTTCATTCTCTTGAAAACAACCAGAGCAGTGTTTCCTTATGAGAAACTCATCATCCACTGTGGTCTCTGAGGTCATTTTTGTCTTGCATGCAGGGAGCCAATCATTCCTCACACTGTAGTTGTGTGTCATTAGCTGGATGCACTCATTTCTCACTCATGCTAAGGGCTTTTAAAAAAATTTCATGCCCCCATTCCTCACATCCACAAATCCCTTAGCATGACTTTTCTGTTGTGTTTTCCTGCCCACAATTCATTTCCCCTTCTTCTGATAATGGCCGTTAAGCATGTCCCTTAAACTTTTTGCTCTTTTCCCATTCTCAAGGGAAGATGCTCTAGAGGTGGGAAAATGAGGCCAATGTAGCTGATCGCAGCCCTCAGATCTCCTGGAACCAGTGATTCTTCACAGGGGGGACATGGCTGAAGTCAGGCCAAAGAGAGCTGGCTTTGGAACTTTTGCTAGAATTTGGGGGAATAAAAAGCTTTCTTTCTACTGAGGTTCCTAACCCAATAGGATATTAGCTTGGGACTGCCAGAGCCATTTTCATGCCTGAAAATAAGCCCAGCTAGAGAAAAGTAGAGGCAAGAGATGAAGAGAGAAATATTTCTGAAGTTAGTGTTTAAGCGCCTGGATTCAGCTATGCCTGAAAAAGACATCTCTCGACTTCGCAATTACTTTGAATAATAAGTTCCCTTCATGCTTAAGCCAGATGAAGTCCAGTTTTCTATTGCTTTCAGCCAAAAGATTTCTGAGTACTCAAGCATTTAAGACCCAACACAATTAGCCTCAAGTTCCATAACTCTTTGCTCCAAAACTATATACTATCTGCCATTTCCTTTCCTCAGCCCCCATCGTACCATGTTCTCTCTGTCAGAATCATATTGATCTGGGAAAAGGAGAGGTATTGTTTATGAAAGATAATTTATTGTAAAGATATTTCATCCTTGCCCAAAAAATATCAATCAAAATAATAGTGTATGAAGCAAAATTACAAGACATCTGTTCATCTCCCTCCCCACCTCATCCCACTTCACGACTTACCCTGTGGGTACACCTAGACATTTTAAGTTCAAATACAAATGTGTGTGTGTGTGTGTGTGTGTGTGTGTGTGTGTGTACATAGGGCGCTGGGCAAGAGAGAGAAATTTAAAAGCACAAAAACGGCTATTAAACAGAGGAGGTACATCCACATTTACTAGTGTCCTCATAATATTATAAAATTGAAAAAAAGGACACAAATTTCATATAAGTAGTATGATCCTACTTTAATCATGAATCACCACAAAGCAGCCTCTTCCGTAAACCTCTCTCACCTCTCAGTGAGAATTTGAGACATTATTTTCTCTTCTCCTGTAATTCTTTACTTGTGTATTTATTTAATTCTGCTTTACAATGCAGATAGCTGCCTACACATAGTTGACTTCTCTCTGGAAGGTAAACACTTTGAAGGCAAAGAATGAGTTTGATTCATCTTTGTATTCCCAGGATTTGATTCAGTGGTTAATTTATGTTTTTAGGTGAATTAATAAGTGAGTGAATGATAAATAAGTGATGAGATCTCATTGATAAGTGTTCTCTTAGGTTGAATTTAAAAATGGCTATGCAGACATTCTCCTGTACTTTAATTTAAGCTCATTGTCTCAGAGTTCCTCTTATATTAGCAGAAACCAGGCAGGTGATGAGCAGGCCTTTAGTTCCAATTCTTTTGGGAGAGCAGACACTCATCTGAGTTCGTCCTGTCCTTAATCACTACAGAATGATGACAGGAAGGGAAAAAAACCCTGCTAAGATGCAATTATGATATCCCCTGGAATTTCTGATATGGACTTCAATAGTTAACCATTTCTTTGAACCTGGATCCTGTGGCTTTCTAACCTTGATCCTGTTCCCCAGCTAATAAAAAGCTCTTGGCTTGCTCTGTTACTGAATCTCTATCTAGTAACTTATACCTCATTTTTTCCCATTTGTTCCCTCTTAAGTCCTCTAAGGTTTGGAATTAGAACCTGAGTTTCAGAATAATGCATAGGGACATTTTAGGGGCCACAGATTTTTACCTGCTTGCTCCAATTTCTGAATATTGCTGATTCCTGGATCCGTATCATCCTGGCTCCATAAGTTCTTGTTTACTCTTCTCAATACTTACTGCCATATTGCACTGCCAACAACTCCCATTAATCTCCCACCTTATGAGGGAGGCGATATAGCATAATGGGTAAACAGTCAATGTTAGAATGAAGCCTACATCCAAACCCCAGCTTTGCCACATGACAGCTATGCGATCTTGGGCAAGTTACTTAACCTCTCTGCACCCGTGTTTCCTGTAAAATGGGATTTATAATCATATATATGTTATAGATAATATGAGGTGTTTTTAGTGTCCCCTTCCATCTGCGTTTATTTGTTCCTTGTGCCAATTATTTGCTTTTTAGCTCTCAGCTCCATTTCTTCCTTTTTGTGTTCTTCCTAATATCATGGTTAGCAAGAAGTCTACAGACTTTCTACATTCTCTTGACAACCTTCCTTTGGTTACCTTGTGCAAAAGGAGGCTCTGCTGGTTCTACAAAGGGCTGGGAAGTTGGGAGGAAGGGGGAAGGTATTATTTTTCTGCTTCTGGTGGTGCACTCAGCAGCAGCAGCTGTCAACTCTGGGCTGCAGGAGACTCCACAGCAGTTTCAGGAGTATTCAGCGGGACTACAAGCTCAGCAAGTGCTGCTTGGTCCCAACCACAGCAGCAATGGCCGTGCCTCCAGCATATCTGTTATCATTTCCCCCAAGCTAAAAACATGACACTCATGCAAATATAGAATGAACCTTGTCAGATATTTTATTCAATTTAGTAATTAATTGCTGGTTCATTTGAACCAGCAAGATGGTAAAGCTAGTGCAAAAGAGAAAATTTGAAAATGGAGAGTTATATAGTCAATCACACAAAAGGATGATGAAATGAATTTGCTAAGAGATACAAAATGCCTACAAGGCAATACACCGTAAGCCTCAATGTTATCTTTGCAACTGGACAGGAATTATTTGCATTCCTACCAGACAAAAATCTACAAATTACATGTAACATGTATCTTCACTAAACCTGGACAAACTACATTCTTCTAAATATCCTTGGGATATTAAACAGTCTCCTCGTAAGATAGTGAAAAACATATATGCTGTCCAATTTCTTGCCTCATTTCCAATTTTTGGATAATGTTGTAGAGCAAGAATAAGAAAAGTGGTGTCCTTGTTATGCAAATAAAGCCTCAGGACAAATCACTTCCCCCACTCAATCCACCTATAACCATTGTTATGCAGAAAACTCTTCAAATAGGTAATCTGGAGCCATCACTGTTTAAATGAGATATGGAGTATTAGTGCATATTTAGTGTGTGGTCTATAATAAGTGAGAGTAATAATAGTCGCCATTATTTTTTTTGTTGTTATACATTAATAATCAATTAAAATAGAATTTAGAGCTGTTTCTTCCATCTCTGCTCCAACTTTCATGGTTAACTCTAGTTTTAGGACCTGGTCCCTCTTGGGCTGTCTAATTCATTCTAGTTAGTCATGCCATGTTCTGGAATAGCACATGGATAAGTACAGAAGTAACTGGTGAGTTTTCTTAAGTGATTATATTGGCACAGAAAGAAACATTGGCTCATTCATTTTGTCATTTTGCTGAGTCTTTAGGAAATAGAACTATAAAGTCAGTACCAGGTGGAGGAGCTACGACGAAGATTGTACTGTGCATTTGCCCAGAGACAATTGCCTTCCCAATTGGCCCACAAAGTGCTGCCATGCTGCCCCATCTTCTCGCCACATTTGTATGGCACTGGATCTAGCTCCATAATTCCTAGCAAAGCATGAATACAGACAGGCTAGCATCTGGAACACATTCTTGTTTGCCTTATAGGGAAGGGTGATTGACTCTGGATTGGATAGATTCAAAAAACTTTTGAAAACTCTTGACCCATGGTTCTATATTTAGTTCAGGAGTATTGACTCAATGTAGATGTGAAGAAATGTATTAAGTAATAAGAAACCACCCAGCTCTCTGAATTGAATTACAGAATGTTAGCCACTCTTTTCTAACAATTTGTTTCAGGGCATTTAAAGTCATCAGCACTTTACCTTTAGTCTGACTCTAATAGTTTTTTAGACCCTTTGTCTCTTGTCAGTCCAACCCCCATGGCTAGGTGTTTGTGTTTGTGACCTTTGCCCCTGGATTTGACCATTCCTGTTCCTAATCAGGCATATAATTCAATGAACCCAAGATTTCCAGTTGGGAAGCTCAGCACCAGATTTGCCTTGATATTGGTTTCACTCTGATATATAACAGTGTTTTCAGCACACACAACAATCCTAGCACTAAATCTCAACTTTAGGTGCCTGCTCAATTCCCAACTTCCAAAAGGATGAGAGAATCCTGCCTTGTAGAGATTTCCCCCCTCAACCCGGTGCTGTTTCTAGTTCCCTTTCTGTACAGACAAACTTACTGGAATTCAGCTATTTTCCTGGATCTGGAATAATGTCTGCTGCTAGACAACTGTGGTTGTTCCTCACCTGCCTGTTGTGAAAAATACCCTTAAAGATCTTCCCTGCTTGCTTTTTGGACCATTCTTACTTGAGGCTTTCTAGTGACCATGCTTTGCCCGTCAAATGAATTTCCTCCATGCTTATTATTTTGACCAATCCTGAAGCATCTCTGTTGTGATTCACTGGTTCTGATCCCTCTTTTGTTCTCCTACATGAGCTCCATTTAGACGTTGATGATTTCCATAGGGAGAAGAGAGTAACTGTGATTGTTTTTACACAGTTTATGGTGTATAGAGTCCTTAAACATGGGTTACCTAGGTAACATAAATGAATGATTCAAGCTAGATGAGGAGTCAAGGACCAAAGTGCTGTGCAACTCTAGGGACCATCATCTACTTAGAATCCATGTGGATGGCATCTCCTCAAGTCGTGCAAAGTGGTGGTCCTGATGAGGACTCATAGGCCACACGTGATTGTTGCCAATTCTCTTTTTCAAGGAACTCGGAAATTTTTTTTTAATCTCACAATTTTTAAAATGTCAACAATTTATTCAAAATGTTTACAATATTGTGCTGGCTAAAGAAAATATGTCAATAAGCAGGATTTGACCCATAGGCCACCAGTGTGTGAGTCAGCCACCAAATGGTCTCTGGAGCTGAAGACTGTGGGAGAGGAGGCAAGTTGTGTTCTTCAAATCTGCCGCCTTTGTCACGTTGGAAAATTGGAAACACATTCTAATATTCTCTGATATTTTCTCTTGAGTAAAATTTTTCTATCATGTTGCGTTCTCATACTCATCAACGTTTTTGTTCAGAGTAAAATCTTCTTATTTTTTAATCAGTCATTCAACATAGGTAGTTCCTTTTAAAATTTCTCTATCAGGTTTATGTAGTATCATATTTAGTATTGCTATAGTTTAGCTACCATATTTTGACAAAAACTATTTGTATGTGGGTGTGTTGTGGTAGGACCATTACTGAATTCTGACTGGTTGAATTTGTTTCAGTTTGACTTCTTTGTAAAGTCTGATAGTCTTGTACATTTACAAGAGTACAGGTTACACTAACCACTCTTACTGAGAAGTAATAGCATATACCTTTATTTTTTTTAATTATTTTATTTATTTATTTTTCCCCCAAAGCCCCAGTAGATAGTTGTATGTCATAGTTGCACATCCTTCTAGTTGCTGTATGTGGGACGCGGCCTCAGCATGGCTGGAGAAGCGGTGCATTGGTGCGCGCCCGGGATCCGAACCGGGGCCGCCAGCAGTGGAGCGCGGGCTGCCAGCAGCGTAGCACGTGCACTTAACCGCTAAGCCACGGGGCCGGCCTGTAGCATATACCTTTATTAATACGTATTGTGTAATACGAAAATTAAAAACTTTGTACCTAACACTGTTTCTTAAGGTCTAATATAAGACCCACAGTCTAACAATGTCTTTACACTTGGGACCTAGAGTAGTTCTCCAGTTTTCCTCCAAAGTACCCCTAAATGACATGAGTCTGGGGGTTCCACCCATAACTGCTCATCTCAAGCTTAAAATACTTTTGTCATTTTATGTTTTACCTATAAAAAATAATATTAGTTTTGCTTTATAATCCATAAGACATCTATTCATAATCAGGTAACCATGGATAAAATAGATTAACCCAGATTTAGGAATAACGAGTTTAGGTGGGATTTTTCCAGGTAAAAAAAAAACGATGTTCTCACTGTCTATCATACTGAAAAGGTTACTAAAGGTTATAAAGTAGAGAACCAGATATTAAAGTAAAACTTTGTCCCCTTTCTGAGGCAGGGATCAGCTACAGTCAGAACTCAGAGTTATCCTTAGATAGGGACACCTAATGTGAGTTAGCATCTGTCTCCTGAGAATCAGTGGTGACAGATGCTTAATACAGTTTCCTAGTCACTATAATATCCGTTGATATGCAAAACTTTGTGAGGGGAGCCAAATTGAGTAGGGAGTTAAAAGAGATTTCCTCAGGAAGTAATGAGCCCTTTCTGGTTTTAAAGTTCAAAATTATTTTTAAAAATAAAAAAATCTTTGTTGGATTACAGTAGCCCCAACGAAGTTTGCTAATTGGGAAGCCTACCAAAGGCCCCGTTATCCAAGGGTAACTCACCGTGAGGAAAGAGGAAGGTGGATTGGGCCCAGACATTTGTGGGAAAAGATTGTCTTCAGCACTATATTGGGCTGAGGCTTGAAAGCTTGTCTAGATTCATCTACCAATCATGGACTTATGTTTGGAGCAGTGGCTGACCTTAGACGCATAAACTAAGACAACAATAATATTGGGGGCCAAGCATGGGACACTTGTGCCAGCAAAAGTGTCACTGTGCCTGTCAACTGTGAGATTAGGATCCCACAGCAACATGTTGTAGCAGTGTCCAAATCAATGGTGCTAGTAGAGTAACTGGATTTTCTATTTTTCTTTGCTTGGCATTTGGAGAAGGGACTAATCCCTATGGACAGAGTAGGCCCTGGAGTTCTTGAATGAGACAGAGGTGGGATGCAGAACATGAACAATTGATTTGAAAAACAAAAAGTGCACCTATTTATAAAGCATATCTGTATTTGTACTGTAAGTTGGTAAAGAAGATTATGCCAGTTGCTTGTAGAGGACCTCGATAAACTCTAGTCATGGGATGTAAGCTGCCCATGACCACATGCCAGTCTGGAAGTGAGATGGGACATGCCTGGGAAGAGAACTAAGGTTTCTTTTACACAGGGTGAAAGGCCCTGGACTCAGAGAAGAACCTGGGAATGCCTGGAAGAATCAGCACAGAAGAATAGAGTAGTTCCCCTCTCCTGAATCCAGAGCAAAGGAGGGCATCCAGAGCAGGCAGGGCAGCCATAGAGTGCCGGGCTGCAGAAGCAGTTGGCTCAGACAGACAGACAGAAAGCAGCCACACTAAGCATCTATGCTAAGGCTGGGCAGCAGCAGCCACACAGAGGTGGCCAGGTTCTTAGATATCCAGCCTCCAGGGCCATGTTTGTGTTGTCGTCCATCCTCAAGAGAGAACACTTGAGATCCGCATCAACTAGTGAAAGGTTAGAGCAGACAGGACTCACCGTCTGAACCTGAGTGAACGTATCAGAAGAGCCACTAGAAAGCCTGCATATCCTGATAAATTGGGCAAGTGGGGATCTCAGAGTTGTCATTCTCTGGGGTTCTGGTGTAGGATGACGTTGTTTCTACTCCAAGCTGATGAATCTAGACATTCTAGCGATACATGCTTATTTGGTGTAAAATGTCTTCATCTAAAGAGTCTAGTAAAATTGACATTCCAGGAAGATGCAGCCTGTGGCCTCAAGGAAGCACTGTCACTTTTCTGTGAAACCTCAGGACCCAGGTTGAGATGCATGCTGCAGGTACAAAGTTAATAGCCTGGGTTTTAATTCCTTCTCTGCTCCCTAGCAGCTGCAGGTAATCTCATTTCTCTAAACTCTAATTTTCATCTATAAAATGAGAAAAAGATTGTTATCCTCATAAAGTTGCTGTGAAATAAGGCAGGTAAAGTTCTCAGCATCATTCCTATCAATATCATAACAGACCATTTTATTTATTTATTTGTTTGTGTGAGGACGATCAGCCCTGAGCTAACATCTGTCACCAATCCTCCTCTTTTTTGCTGAGGAAGACTGGCCCTGGGCTAACTTCCATGCCCATCTTTCTCTGCTTTATATGGGACGCCGCCACAGCATGGCTTGACAAGCGGTGCAGCGGTGCGTGCCTGGGATGCGAACCACCGCAGCAGAACGCGCGCACTCAACAGCTATGTCACCGGGCTGGCCCCATAACAGATCATTTTAGACTGTCAACTGCCGTGGGGTATTTTTATCAATAGGTAGAACACATGACTTGTTGTATCAGAAATTTGAATCATGTGGGGAAATCTTGTACAATCAAAAACTTATTCCCAGGGAATCTTTCTGCAAAATCAGTTTGTGGTAAAAGATACAACCTCTTTCTGAAAGCAGTTTGTGTCAGAGACAATTTGTAAAAATCATTGGCTACTGCTAATAGCAGTCTTGGATGCTATGGGAATCACTTTACGTAAATGCATTGTAAATTAGCAATGAGAAGGAATAGCGAGAGGTCTTTCAAAAAAAAAAAAAAAATAGAAGTCGTCAAATAGAAAACAGAAGTATTAAGAATTATAGTATGGTAAACCAGATGCGCTAGGCGAAGACTTGCTTTGACTGCCAGTCCGAGTCTACAAGCAGCAGAATGTATGAGGAAAGCTGTGGTGAGAATCCTGGTCTCCACTACTCCATCTCTCTCAGGCCAGAAAATGTTCACGCATCTTGGACTCTCCTCCCTCCTTCACTGATACCTCTGAGCTATTAGTAAGGCTTTTTTTCCCCTTCAAAATGCCTCTCAGACCGTCTATTGTCAGCACTTTCCTGCCTGGCTCCCTGCCCTCCCCTCCAGAGACCCCCTCCGGTCCACTTTATCCTCACTGTAAGATCTGAAGCCAATCCTGCCGTTAGACTCAGGGGATTTAAACAGGCATAAGCCATATAGTGTAAGGTTTCCTTCTCAGGTGAGCCTGTGCTGGTTCTAAATCCTCGAGGAATTGGAGGAATAAGCAGGAATCAAGAACAAGCACGGAAAGAAGGAAATGATATAGGACAGGACTTCCTCCCTCAAGCCCTCCAGGGCATGGAAAGCAAACTCTGATGCCAGTTTCCATGATTGGGCCCTACCACCTGATTCTGGTTTTATTAAACTTAAAAAAAATAAAATCAATGTCACATCACTATTTACTGAGCAGTATCTTTATACTACATGCTGTACAAGCCCTTTACATACATTATCCCATTCTGACAATAACTCTCACAGGCCAATTGTATTTTTATCCCCATTTTAAGTTAGAAAAAAACTAAGATTAAAATAGATACTACTTGCCCAAAATCTCTAATCAGAAAGAGGCCAGGTCAGGATCTGAACCCCAGTTTATCCAGCTCCAAAGCCCAACTCCAGGTGTTGAGTCTTCCTCACTTAATTCCACTTTTGAGTTTGTTCTCTCCTCACCTCGTGTCCAGATCCCTGCAAACAGCCTGATAACCGAGGTCCTGGCTTCGGTCCTCTCCCTGCTCCAAGCTATGCCGTCTGTCCCCAGAAATGCTTGTAGCCTCCTCCTGGCCTCCTGTCTGAGCACAGATCAATAGGAAAGTGTTAAAATCAGCACGGGGACTTGAAGTTAGCGTGTGCTTCATGCCTTTACATTCTTCAATATGCAACTTTGTTCGGGAGCACCAGAGCTGCTGCAGTTCTCCCATAGGTTTTATGTAGAATGACAAAGGGACAAATGACAATTTTATGAAATAATAAATCATTTTTCCCCATAAAACATATTCTTTATGAGAAGATCATTCATTTTTATCACTGATTCTTTCAGCAGTTTCTTGTGTGAGTAATGCAATTTTACCAGCTGAAAGCAGGAGTAGGCAAAGCACACTGATGCCAAATTTTCAGTGGAGATGACACAACAGAATCTGAGATCCGCCATAGCAGAAGGATCAGAACCAACAATCAGTGTTGCTTTTTCAAGCTTATGAAAAAGCATGCAGCCTCAAACAGTGAGCAACCCGCTCTGGCTTTTTTACCATGGCTGGTTAAGGGTATAGGCTTATTTTCAATAAACAGTCCCAAACAGCTTTTGAAAGAGTAGAAGTAACTAAAGAATAGCCATAGAGGTACTTGTGACTTTTCCTTTCATTAAAAAAAAAAAAAAAAAAGGACAAAAAAACCTTTTAAAGTAACCAAATTAAACTTTTCTAAATTACAGAAGAGAAAAAATCGCCTATAATTCTACTCTCTAATACAACTACTATGAATGTCTTTATGTATTTCTTTTTATCATTTCATTTTTTTTTTCCTGGTTGAAATCATGTCCATAAAGACGCAAATAAGCAATTTATAGAAGAAGAAATATAAGTGGGCAATAAGCATGCCTCACTGGTAATCAGGAAAATTGAAATTAAAACAATGAGGCATCATTTATTGGCAAAAATTGAAAATATTCACTTTTGGATACAGGCACTGCTATATTCCATTTGTTTGAACATATAATGGGAAAGGTTGTGGGGGCGCAATTTGGCAGTATCTATTAAAATTCTATTTTGAGGTATTATCCTACAGAAACATTCACATAAGCACACAAAGATATATGTGCAACAATGCTCATTGAATCATTGTTTGCAGAATTAAAAAAACAGACACAATCTAAATCTGCATCAGTAGAAGAATGGTTAAATAAATGACAACATGTTCATGCTGGCAAATTCAGTAGATGTTTAAAAATATGATGCAATGTTAATAATAGAAATGTCAGTTAAAGAAAACATTACCAACACATATCATTAAGTAGTACAGGCATGTTGTAGAACAATAGATTTGATATAATCTCATTATGAAAGAAAATGACACATGGAAATGTATAGAAGGTGAGAAGGAAAATGCACCATGGTATTAACAATGATTACATCTGGAAACAAGAGTAAGATTAGAGAGAGTCATAAAGAAAGATTATTACTTTTTTGAGTTTTTTTGAATTTTAATAATGAGATTATATACATGTATTTGAATTTTTATAGTGTAATTATGTACCTGTATTTGTCATGTAATGTTTAAAATGTTGGAATAAAGAAATTATAATATTCATATAATTTTGGATATCATCAGTTTCATTCAGCATTATACCCAAGCATTTTCCCTGCTTTTAATAACCAATATTTTAATCATGTACAATATTCCATCCAGCGAATGTACCACTTTACTTAGTAATTCCCCTATTGTTGGACCTTTACATTGTATCAGATTTTCACTATAGATAATGTTGCAATATATATCTTTTTTAGAGATAGGGTTTTTAATTTTCTTCATTTAGAAATAAATTTTTATAAGTTAAAGCCCCAGGATGGCATTACTTGATGGAAGATTGAGAATCCTATTGAACTGAAGAATCTAATTGAAACCAAGAGCAAGACCCTATTGCTCTCGACCCCTACTGCCAAGATCGCCTACTGCCAAAGAAGATACACTACAAATAGCAAGAGCTCTGTTTTATTTGGTCAATTTTTCCCTTTGTACTTTTCTAAGTGGCTTCGATCTTAAATTATAAGCAATTCGTGTTTCTGCCATCTTGAATTTTGTGGCTAAACTCAACTCCAACACAGTGAGGTGAAGCAAGGCGGCAGGAAGGTGGCTGTTTTTCATCATAATGTGGCAGCACGCAGACTCAGACATCCATAACTACTTGCTATTCCAGAAGGCATTCTCCAGTTGATGAGGACAATGCTGTAGCACATCTTTTCCCAGAAGGCAATGAAGTTACTCAGCAAGAGTGGCCTTTTATGGAAGAAAAACCTGAAAAAGATTGAGTAGCCCCAGGAAAGCTGTGTTTTGTTTTTGGAACAAGGTGTATCTTGAATTATTTGAACTCAATCTTGGTGAAAACCAACTGAATTAATGCAGTCCCAGGCAAACATTTTCACCTTTTGTTGTTATTGTTATTCTCGTTATCCCTGAATACCTGATCCTGCAGTTTTCTGCACACAGATCCACATAGGAATTTCTCTACTGCTACCTAACCACCATCCATTCTCTAGTTCTGGGCCCCAAGCCACTTTCCAGGAAGACTATCTAGTTCTTCTTTGAACTCTCTGGAGAGAACCCCAGGGAAGCTTAAGTCACTAGCAAAATAATACTAATAGAATTAGAAAGGATATAGACCCACAAATATATAATGATTAACAATTATGTATAAGTCATTTATGGAGTCGCTCATCAAAAGGTGAAATTTATTTTCCCTCCCCTTGAAATTAGGAATGGCCTTTGTGGCTGCCTAGATGAACAAATGCAGCAGAAGCTGCAAGTCATCCAGAGCTATGTCATAAAAAACAATCTGGCTTTCCTTGCCCCCTGCCCTTTATGCTCACCCTTGGAACTCGACCACCACATTGTAAGGGAGCCCATCATTTTGGAGAGACTGTATGTGGGTGTTCCAGCCTACACACTGGTCTCCACTAATGTCTCAGTCAATAGCCAGCATCAACCACCACAGATGTGAGTGAACAAGCCTTCACGTTGGTTCTCAACTCTGAGCAATGTTGCCTTCCCAACTACCCTGAGGGGACATTCGACAATTTTTGGAGACATTTTTCATTGTTACAACTAGAGAGGGAGTTCTACTGGCATCTACTGGGTAGAGGACTGGAATACCGCTAACCATCCTACAATCCACTTTCCCCCACAACAAAGAATATCCAGCCCAAGACGTTAATAGTGCTAAGGTTGAGAAACCCTTCTTTAGCTGACTCCAGCCTCCAGTTTTTGAGCCACACCAACTGATTCTCAGTGAATCAGAGACAAGCTATCCCTATCAAACCCTGCCCATATCACACTTTTATGAGGTGATTTGTTTTGCTGCAATAAATAATTGGAACACTGTCAAATAAGGGGAAGAACTGAGGCATATCCTCAGGTCTTCGTGATTCTGAAGTTCATGCATCTTCCCATGCTGCCTCAAAAGGAAACAGCAACAAAGAAAGAAAAACAAAGCAGCTTTAGCCAAAATTTGACTGAGACCCGGGCACAGGAGAAGAAAGTAAAAATGACTATTACCAAGAAGAGAGCAAAGGAGAATTTCTCATTGGGTAACTGTCCTCCATGTTCCTAACCTCAAACTCAACACCACTCCTCTCTTCCCTGGAAAAGCTATGGAGAGAACTCTCAGTTTGTTCTTTACAAATTCCACGTGAATATGCTTTTGAGGGTTTGTTTCTGTCTAATGACCCCCAAATACTTCTCCAATAACTTCTAATATCTGAGAGACCCTAAAGAGGCCCAACCTCCCTTAGTAAGCTGTGAAAAGATTAAGTTTTCACAACTACATTCTCCCTAGAAAGAACTGATCAGTCAGGATCTTTTCTCAAACCATATCACACCCTACTTTGTTCATAAAAATCCTTGAAATAATCAACTGGTTTCCTAAGTACCTCACTGCTTCAAAGTAGGACAGCATCCCAGTAATTCCACTTTTGATATCTGTCCTAAGAAAATAATCTGAAATTTAGACAAACATTTATGAGTAAAACTGTTCACTGCAAGATTATTTGTAAGAGTTAAAAACCGGAGAAAAAAACTTTAAGGTCTGACAATAAGGTAATAACAACGTAAATTTATAGTAGAAATCTACAGCAGAATATCATGCAACCATAAATGAACTGTTCTATCCTGGGCCCTGTTTCTAATCTTACTTAGTATATCTTCCCTATGAAATTGGTCTACTCCCATGGCAACAGTGACCACTCCAGTTTCTTAAAACTAGATCTCGCTTCCAAGTTCAGGCCCACATATTTAAATGCCTACTGCACACCTCTGCATTGAACACTTTCAATGTGTTCAAAGCCCATTATCATTCTCCAAAATTTCCTGTCCTACATTCCTTATGGGTGTGACTGACAACACCTTCTACCACATCCCAAGCAAGAAACATGGGCAACATCCATGATTAATCCGTCCCTTTTCTGCATATCCTATATTCAATTATTCCTAGATTCTTTATTCTGTTAAGTCTCTCCTAAATTTCTGTTGAACCAGTCTCAGCTCTCTAACCCAATTGCTACTATTCTACCCCAGGTCAGAGTCACCTCTTACCTGAATTCCTACAGTGGATTCTAAATGGATCCCACTTGCTCTTTTCTAATTTGTTCTTCATGCTGCAGCCACAGTGATCCTTCTAAGATGCAAACATGATCAACATGCCCTTGCTTAAAGCCCTTTATAACTCTCCATTTTTTTTAGGATAAAGCTCAAACCCTTTACTAGGTTATGAAAGGCCATTCATAACCAAGTCCCTGCTTATCTCTCCAGCCTCTTCCCAGACCACTCTCCCTCTCTGAATCTCTTTGCACTTTATGCTCCAAACAGCTATACCATTTGCAGTTTTGTCAATGTACACGTTCACACTTTTGGACCTTGCACACACACTACCTCCAACTAGATCACTTTTTATCCCATTCTTAATTTCAATTGTTACTAACCTGGCTAATGCCTACTTTGCCCTCCTTTCAATTTCCGGAAACTGTCAAGCTTTCTTACCTCTAGGTCTTCTCATATGCTGTTCTTTGTTCATAGAACTCCTCCTCGACACAGGCAAACAGACAGACAGACAGACACACACACACACACACCACATCAACCTAGAATAGTGGCCATAAAAGTGCTTCTCAGATCTCCTGGCATGGAAAACAAAATTTATTGATAGCTACAGCTTCATTGCTCTGAATCCAGGACTGCCTTCACACCAAGGCCACACTTCCCACAGGCTGCTCCAAGTCAATGGCAAGCCCATTCCTGGGAGACATGAGACTCCTGTGATAGTGACTTTGGCTCAAAGACTTCGCATCAGCCTTGCCAAACTTTCTTAGAATTGTGCTATGGTCTGAGACCTTTCTTCCTTCCTTTCCTGTCTCCTTTAAAGAAATCAGACCTGTGTCATGGTCTGATGACTGTCTTAGCTGCCTCAAAATCTCTCCCTGTAATCCCTCATAGGCATTCCCCCAGTAAATATCTTGCATGTCTAATCCCGTCTTGGCATCTACTTCTCAGAAGACTAATGCAAGTTGTACTGAGAGTGGTCCAAGAAAACAGATGGGGACTTGGGACTGGTTCACTCACTACCTGATGGGCATAGAGGACAACATCCTATTTGGTAGGTGGGGCATGCATTGTCATGGATAATCCTTGGCAAGAGGTGACAGCTCAACCAATAATATTTCACTAGTGGTGGCCTGGTAAAGTGTGGTAGAGAGGCATACTGTTGCAACAATTCACTGTTTTTGAGGAACTTTCCTGGGACATGGGCTGTATCATCCTGGCCAGGACCACAGGAAATATGGCAAGCTCACTGCTAGGGTAGCCCTTAGACATCTGGAAAAATTAATGGCCCATGTCCAGTGACATCAAAATACCTGAGTTTTCCTGGTAGGTGACAGAGAAAGGAATAGAGGCTGAAGGAAGGGGGCATGTTGCAATAGATATATTATGAAAGACCAGAAGACCAACAACAGACGTTCTAAAGAAGGTGCTGTGGACACACCGTTCACTAAGGCCGTTAGGAATCTGCCACTGAGAGAGGCACCAGCATCACTAAGGATCCAGTAGTAGCTGTCCTCTGCGGGGCAGTGCTGATGGAAGAAAAAACAGTCTCAGTATTGGGCATTTTAATAGCCATAACAATGATGGTTCCCCAAAGTAATAGAGGCCAGATGGCCACCAGTAGCCAATTATTGTTAATGACCAGAAGAGTTGGAGATTGCTGGTAATCAGTGGGCCCTTTTAATCTTGAAACTCAGATCTTCAGTACCGGAACATTTTGTTTCATATATTATTTGATAATTTACTCCTTCCTACACTATCTGTTCTTTTTTTCTTTTTTTTTTTTTTTTTTTTTTTAAAGATTTTATTTATTCATTTTTTTTTTCCCCCCAAAGCCCCAGTAGACAGTTGTATGTCATAGGTTCACATCCTTCTAGTTGCTGTACGTGGGACTCGGCCTCGCGTTGGACGGAGAAGTGGTGCCCTGGGGCGCGCCCGGTATCCGAACCCGGGCCGCCAGCATCAGAGCGCGCGCACCTAACCGCTAAGCCACGGAGCCGGCCCTGTTCTTTTTTTCTGGAACTCGTTACTTTAGTGGTTTTTCTGCCTGGATCGATCCTCAAAAAGTCTTTGTTCTATACTTTTATCCATTCCATCTCTGTTTTTTTGTGTTGTACTTTTTGTAATTCTTCTTTAGCTTTCTCTTCACCATCACTTTCATTGATTTGTTATTGTTGTGGTTGTTACTGTTATTGTTTTTCTGGTTCTCATTTTTTTACTCTAAGAGTTCTTTCTCAGGGGGCTGGGCCAGTGGCTCAGTGGTTAAGTGCGCCTGCTCTGCTTCAGCGCCCGGGGTTGTAGGTTTGGATCTGTGGTGCGCAGGGACGCACGGCTTGTCAAGCCATGCTGTGGCGGCGTCCCATATAAAGTAGAGGAAGATGGGCACGGATGTTAGCCCAGGGCCAATCTTCCTCAGCAAAAAGTGGAGGATTGGCATTGGATGTTAGCTCAGGGCTGATCTTCCTCACACACACAAAAAAGTTCTTTCTCAGTCTGATTGTTCTTTTTGTATATTATCTTGCTATTATTTCATGGACACAATATCTTCTCTTATCCTTCTAAGGATACAAATTACAGGGGGTTTTTAAACCTGTTTTTTTTTTTTTTGTCTTTTTTGTCTTTGTTCCCTCTGAGGATTTAATTTGTTTGTTTTCTGTTTGCTTTGGCCCTTCTATTTGCAACTGGAGTTTTTGCTTAATTTTCTAGTAATCCTTGGTGTACCATGCATATTTAAGAGAAAGGTTCCAAAAATATGGTTGGAGCTTTTTTAGGGGAAGGGGGAGAGAAGATAAGCTTTTAAATTGGTAGGCTTCATTTTAGAGTGATTGAGCAGGAAGATAGCTTTTTAGATAGTGGAGCCCCTTCTCAATTTTCCAAGAAAATAATCCTCTTTTCTTCAGCCTGGTTAGGTAAATGGCTGGCTGTTGTTATGGGAAAAGTGTTGCAGGGGACCTATGATTTAGGATACAAACATCTCTCAACCTTATTTTCAACCTTATCTACCATCCACTGTGCCTGGACTTCATTTCAGTGTCGCTCTCTGTAGTCACCTAGGTTATAGTTTCCTTCCCTTGCTGAGTTAGTTAACTATTCCTCCATTTGCTGTCTGTCTTCCAAAAATTTATCATCTCTCATCTGCTTTTGTCTTCTCTCCTGATTCATTTGTACTTTAGTTCTATGCTTTTTAAAAAATCTTTTACTAATATTTTAGAAGTGTTTCCATAGCGAGAGGAGATAAATGCATCTATTCAATCACACTCCCATCTTTTCCTCCCTGGTTTAAATGCTACTCTCATCATACACTAAAGTTGGCATATAATTGGCAATATTTTGAGGCATTCTAATCTATTCTACTGTGCTCTCTAATTATGTAACAGTACCAGACTTCTAATTATCATGACTTTAAAATATATTTTCATAGCTGGCAGTATAATTCCTAGTCATAATTCTTCTTTTTTAAAATTTCATAATTTTTCTTGGCTGTTCTCACACTTTCTAGATTAACTTTAAAATCAAGTTATATCAACTTTAATTTGAGCAAATTGACTTGTTTCTATTGCATCTCCACATTCAAGAACTTTGTATGATTCCATTTATTCAATAAAGTTTTATGTTTTCTTTCATGTCAATACTGATCAATTCTTAAATCTATTCTTCGGTGTTTCATGTTTGCATTTTATTTTGAAAAGAATGTTTCGTATTATATTTTCTAACGTGTTTTTGCTGGTATAATGAGAAACTACTGATTTTTTAAAATTCATTTCATAATTTAAAATTTTACAGGTTGCTAATTTTTTCTCATATGTTTCTGCTTGAGTCACTTAGGTTTTATAGGTACATAGTCATATCATCTGCAAATAATGATAACAGTTGTCTGGCTTACAAGAATTATTTTTCTTGATTTTCCTGCATTATTATACTAGCTACCTTCTGAAATACATTTAATATTGGTAGTAATAATGGACATTATTATCTTGTTATAGATTTTCATAGGAATGTTTCTGGTGTTTTTCTGAGTTTGTCTACCTACTTTTCTCCTTCCTCCAAGCTTTGTGTTCCCTTTCTCTTCTTTTTTTCAGGCCTGAGGGCCTTCTTGAGTATTTCTTGTAGTGGGGGTCTCGTGGCCATGAACTCCCTTAGCTTTTGTTTATCTGGAAGAGTTACTATTTCTCCATCATATTTGAAGGATATTTTTGCTGGATAGAGTATTCTTGGCTGAAAGTTTTTGTCTTTCAGTATTTTGAATATATCATTCCAGTCTCTTCTAGCCTGTAAAGTTTCTGTTGAGAAATCCGCTGAGAGCCTGATGGGAGTTCCTTTGTATGTTATTTTTTGTTTTTGTCTAGCTGCCCTTAATATTGTTTCTTTGTCGTTGACCCTGGCTAGCCTTACCACTAGGTGTCGTGGTGAAGGCCTTTGTCTGTTAATATATATAGGTGTCCTGTTGGCTTCGCTTACTGGTATTTCCTGCTCCTTCCCCAGATTTGGGAAATTCTCAGCTATTATTTCCTTGAATAGGCTCTCTGTTCCTCTTTCCCTCTCCTCTCCCTCAGGAATACCTATAATTCTTATGTTACATTTTCTAATAGAGTCAGATATTTCTCGGAGTCTTTCTTCATTTCTTTTTAGTCTTAGTTCTCTCTCCTCTTCCATCTGGAGTATATCTGTATTCCTATCCTCTAAAGTACTAATTCTTTCCTCCATATTGTCAGCTCTGTTCTTTAAAGATTCCAGATTCTCCTTTATCTCCTCCATTGTGTTCTTCATCTCCATCAGCACTGATTGGTTTTTCTTTATGATTTCAATCTCTTTTGTGAAGAAACTCCTAATCTCATTGAATTGTTTGTCTGTGTTGTCTCGTATTTTGTTGAGTGTTTTTATGATAGCTATTTTGAAATCTCTGTCATTTAGTTTATGGATTTCTGTGTCTTCGGGTGTTTCTGGTGTTTTATTGTTAAGAATAAATTTGTCAATTTCAAACAAATAACTTTTACCCCTTTAAAAACATGATAAGGAATTGGAGTCAAGATGGCGGCGTAGGCAGACTCTGAACTCACCTCCTCCCGTGGACACAGCCAATTTACAACTACTCGTGGAAAAATTACCCCTGAGACAGAACTGAAAACTGGGTAAGAGGAACTCCTGCAACAACGGACAATCCTAACTGAGGTGGAAGAGGCAGAGACTCCCTTCTGGAGAGGAAAAACGCCGCCTTCACAAGCCGCCAGCGTCACGGCCGCCGGGAGCAGCTCACAGGTACGCACCCTCCCTGGAGGCGCGGGGCCCTGAGCCGGGGAGCGCCCCCGCTGTGGGCATTTTGTGGACCCAGCACAATCGAGACCAGCGGCATAATATCTGACTTTGCCTGCTACTAAAGCATTGGGTAGCACCCCCAGAAAACCCGGTTCACAAAGAAACTAAAACTGGCTCTTAAAGGGCCCGCGCACAAACTCACCCGTTCCAGAAAGCATCCTAAAATCACCAGAAAGAAAGGTACACAGTGCTTCGGTGACAAGAGACTCACCTAATAGGCCCTGAGTGCATCACGGTGAGGGGTGAGACCTCTCCAGGGACTGGGACATTGGCGGTGGCCATTGTTGTGGCCTGGTGTGAGCGTGCTGACACAGACGCCATTGGAGTTCTCCCTGAGACCTGCTAGCCCAGGGTCTGCTCCACCCGCTAGAGCACCGATTTAATCCAGCTCAGCCAGGGCAGGCAGCCCACCCTAGAGACTGGCCCCACCCAACAACAAGCCCTCAGGCAATGTGTGGGCCTGCATAGATTGGTGACTGGATTCTCTGCAGCCTGGCAACTGAGCTGACTTGAGCGGGGCAGGGTGTGCACAAGGAGCGGGTGGAGAGTGTGGGGTGGTGGCGGAGTGTGTGGGGCTCCCGCCGTGGAGAGACTGGGTCCGCTTGGGGAGGTCGGGGCACTCACACGGGGCAGGACTGTGTTGACTGTGTGTGTGGACCTGTGGGCAACAGGGCTTGTCAGCTGCAGAAGACTTGTGCCTCTCAAAGACCCACATAGGAGGTTTGCCCCACCTTCCAAAGCCTGAAACAATTGGGTGCTCCTGTGCCTGAGGCCAGCCCCACCCAGCTGCAATCCCCAGAGAGCTGACAAGAGACCTAATAGGCTAGAGGTTTACAGCAATTGTAAGGCCCTGAGCCTAACAACCTGCCACACTGGGGGCCTACTCACTTAAAAGAAACACTGCAACACAAATGTGGTATTAGAACTTACAGCCAACTGTACTGGGGCTCCCCACACCTGATAAAGAGACTGAAGGGCCCACAACAACTACAAGCAGCTGAGCATTACAACAGCTGGCCAGGAGCATAACTCAGCCTCGCTGGGCGCCTATAGGGAGAGCTAATAGGCCACAATAGAAGGACACACGTAGCCCACATAGGGGCCACCCCTGGAACATTGAGAACTGAGGGAAGCACACTGGAAGCATCCTAAGGCATCACTTACATAAGGTCACCTATCCAAGAGCAGGAGACGTAGCTGACCTACCTAATACGTAGACACAAGCACAGGGAAAGAGGCAAAATGAGGAGGCAAAAGAATACATTCCAAGTAAGGGAACAGGACAAAACCCCAGAAAAGGAACTAAGTGAAACAGAAATGAGCAACCTACCCGACAGAGAGTTCAAACTAAGAGTGTTAAGGATGCTCACTGATCTGGGGAGAAGAATAGATGAACTCAGTGAGAATGTCAACAAAGAAATGGAAGATATAAAAAGAACCAATCAGAAATGAAGAATACAATACTGGAAATGAAAAATTCATTAGAGGGACTCAAAAGCAGAGTAGAGGATACAGAAGAACGGATCTGTGAGCTGGAAGAAAGACTAGAAGAAATTACCCAAGGTGAACAGGTAAAAGAGAAAAGAATTAAAAAGAGTGAGGACAGTCTAAGGGACCTCTGGGACAACATCAAGCGCACTAACATCCGTGTTATAGGTGTCCCGGAAGGAGAAGAGCGAGACAAGGGAGCAGAGAATCTATTTCAAGAAATAATAGATGAAAACTTCCCTAACCTAAGGAAGGAAACAGACATCCAGGTACAGGAGGCACAGAGAGCCCCAAACAAGATAAACCCAAAGAGGCCCACACCAAGACACATCATAATCAAAACGTCCAGAATTAAAGATAAAGAGAGAATCCTAAAAGCCGCAAGAGAATGTCAAGTTACATACAAGGGAAACCCCATAAGGCTATCAGCTGACTTCTCAGCAGAAACCTTACAGGCTAGAAGAGAATGGCACGATATATTTAAAGTGCTAAAAGGAAAACTTACAGCCAAGAATACTCTACCCAGCAAGGTTATCGTTCAAAATGGAAGGAGAGATCAAAATTTTCCCAGATAAGCAAAAATTAAAGGAGTTTGTCACCAAGAAACCAGTGTTACAAGAAATGTTAAAGGGACTGATTTAAGGGGAAAAGAGAAGACCACAAATAGGAAAAATTATCTATTTCCACGATTAGAACGTAATGGATACAAATGCACAAAAAAGAGGTTAGATATGATATCAAAAACATAAAAGGAGGGAGGAGGGTAGTTAAAGAGTACAGCTTTCATACAGAGGTCAAACTAAAGTGACCATCAATTCTGTATAGAAGAAGTAAGGAACAGAGAAGGACTACTAAAACACTGAGGGAAAAAAAAAATAAAATAAAGTTAGAAAATGGCAGTAAGTACATACTTATCAATAGCTACTTTAAACGTCAATGGACTAAATGCTCCAATTAAAAGGCATAGGGTGGCTGACTGGATAAAAAAACAAGACCCATATATATGCTGCATACAAGAGACACACTTCAGACCTAAAGACACTCACAAACTGAAAGTGAAGGGATGGAAAAAGATACTCCACGCAAATGGCAATGAAAAGAAAGCTGGGGTAGCAGTACTCATATCAGACAAAATAGACTTTAAAACAAAAACTGTAAAAAGAGACAAAGAAGGGCATTACATAATGATCAAGGGAACAATCCAACAAGAAGATATAACACTTGTAAATATCTACGCACCCAATGTAGGTGCACCTAAATATATAAAGCAATTATTAACAGACATAAAAACAGAAATAGACAGTAACACAATAATAGTAGGGGACTTTAACACTCCACTTACACCAACGGATAGATCATCCAAACAGAAGATCAATAAGGAAACATTGGCCTTAAACGACACACTAGAACAGATGGACCTAGTAGATATATACAGAGCATTCCATCCAAAAACCGAAGAATACACGTTCTTTTCAAATGCACATGGAACATTCTCCAGGATTGATCACATATTAGGCCACAAAACAAGTCTCCATAAATTTAAGAAGATTGAAATAATACCAAGCATCTTTTCTGACCACAATGGTATGAAACTAGAAATCAACTATAGGAAGAAAATCAGAAAAGCCACAAATACATGGAGATTAAACAAAATGCTACTGAACAATGACTGGGTTAACGAAGAAATCAAAGAAGAAATCAAAAAATACCTGGAGACAAATGAAAATGAAAATACGACATGCCAGAATTTATGGGATACAGCAAAAGCGGTTCTAAGAGGGAAGTTTATAGCGATACAGGCCTATCTCAACAAACAAGAAAAATCTCAAATAAACAATCTAACAATGCACCTAAAGGAACTGGAAAAAGAAGAACAAACAAAGCCCAAAATCAGTAGAAGAAGGGAAATAATAAAAATCAGAGCAGAAATAAATGAAATGGAGACCAAAAACAATAGAAAAAATTAATAAAACCAAGAGCTGGTTCTTTGAAAAGATCAACAAAATAGACAAACCTTTAGCTAGACTCACCAAGAAAAAAGAGAGAAGGCACAAATAAGTAAAATCAGAAATGAAAGAGGAGAGGTTACAACAGACACCTCAGAAATACAAAAGATTATAAGAGAATACTATGAAAAACTATATGCCAACCAATTCGACAATCTGGAAGAAATGGATAAATTCTTAGAATCATACAACCTTCCAAAACTGGATCAAGAAGAAGTAGAGAATTTGAATAGACCAATCACCAGTAAGGAGATCGAAACAGTAATCAAAAACCTCCCCAAAAATAAAAGTCCAGGACCAGACGGCTTCCCTGGTGAATTCTACCAAACATTCAAAGAAGACTTAATACCTATCCTTCTCAAACTCTTCCAAAAATTGAGGAGGGGGAAGCTCCTAACTCATTCTACGGCCGACATTACCCTGATACCAAAACCAGACAAGGACAACACAAAAAAGAAAATTACAGGCCAATATCACTGATGAACATCGATGCGAAAATCCTCAACAAAATACTAGCAAATCGCATACAACAATACGTTAAAAGATTATACACCATGATCAAGTGGGATTTATTCCAGGTATGCAGGGATGGTTTAACATTCGCAAATCAATCAACGTAATACACCACATTAATAAAATGAAGAACAAAAATCACATGATCATCTCAATAGATGCAGAGAAAGCATTTGACAAGATCCAGCATCCATTTATGATAAAAACTCTGAATAAAATGGGTATAGAAGGAAAGTACCTCAACATAATAAAGACCATATATGAGAAACCCACAGCTAATATTATCCTCAATGGTGAAAAACTGAAAGCTATCCCTCTAAGAACAGGAACTAGACAAGGATGCCCACTGTCACCACTCCTATTTAACATAGTATTGGAAGTCCTAGCCAGAGCAATCAGGCAAGAGAAAGAAATAAAAGGGATCCAAATAGGAAAGGAAGAAGTGAAACTGTCACTATTTGCAGATGACATGATTTTATATATAGAAAACCCTAAAGAATCCACCAGAAAACTTTTAGAAGTAATAAACGAATATGGTAAAGTTGCAGGATACAAAATCAACATACAAAAATCAGTTGCATTTCTGTACACTAACAACGAAGTAGCAGAAAGAGAAATTAAGAATACCATCCCATTTACAATTGCAACAAAAGAATAAAATACCTAGGAATAAACTTAACCAAAGAGGTGAAAGATCTGTACACGAAAACTATAAAACATTTCTGAAAGAAATTGAAGAAGACACAAAGAAATGGAAAGATATTCCGTGCTCTTGGATTGGAAGAATTAACATAGTTAAGATCTGCATACTTCCTAAAGCCATCTATAGATTCAATGCAATCCCTATCAAAGTTCCAATACCATTTTTCACAGAAATAGAACAAAGAATTCTAAAATTTATATGGAACAACAAAAGACCCGAATAGCTAAAGGAATCCTGAGAAAAAAGAACAAAGCTGGAGGTATCACACTCCCTGACTTCAAAATATACTACAAAGCTATAGTAACCAAAACAGCATGGTACTGGCACAAAAACAGACACACAGATCAGTGGAATAGAATCGAAAGCCCAGAAATAAACCCACACATCTATGGACAGCTAATCTTTGACAAAGGAGCCAAGAACATACAATGGGGAAAAGAAAGTCTCTTCAACAAATGGTGTTGGGAAAACTGGATAGCCATATGCAAAAAAATGAAAGTAGATCCTTACCTTACACCATACACAAAAATTAACTCCAAATGGATTAAAGACTTGAATGTAAGACCTGAAACTGTGAAAGTTCTAGAAGAAAACATAGGCAATACGCTCTTCGACATTGGTCTTAGCAACATCTTTTCAAACACCACGTCTGACCGGGCAAGAGAAACAATAGAAAAAATAAACAAATGGGACTACATCAAACTAAAAAGCTTCTGCACAGCAAAGGAAACCATCAACAAAACGAAAAGACAACCTAACAATTGGGAGAAGATATTTGCAAACCATACATCTGATAAGGGCTTAATCTCCAAAATATATAAAGAACTCATGCATCTCAACAACAAAAATCTACCAACCCAATTAAAAAATGGGCAAAAGACCTGAACAGACATTTCTCCAAAGAAGATATACAGATGGCCAACAGACACATGAAAAGATGTTCAAAATCACTAATTATCAGGGAAATGCAAATCAAAACTACAATGAGATATCACCTCACGCCCGTCAGAATGGCTATAATTAACAAGACAGGAAACAACATGTGTTGGAGAGGATGTGGAGAGAAGGGAACTCTCATACACTGCTGGTGGGAGTGCAAACTGGTGCAGCCACTATGGAAAACAGTATGGAGATTCCTCAAAAAATCAACGATAGAACTACCATATGATCCAGCTATTCCACTGTTGGGTATTTATCCAAAGAACTTGAAAACACCAATTTGCAAAGGTACATGCACCCCTGTGTTCATTGCAGCGTTATTCACAATAGCCAAGACTTGGAAGCAACCTAAGTGCCCATCAAGGGACGAATGGATAAAGAAGCTGTGGTATATATACACAATGGAATACTACTCAGCCATAAGAAACGACGAAATCCAGCCATTTGTGACAACATGGATGGACATTGAGCATATAATGCAAAGTGAAATAAGTCAGAGGGAGAAGGTCAAATACCATATGATTTCCTTCATTAAGTAGTAGATAGTGACAACAATGGACGGATACATAGGGACAGAGATTGGATTGGTGGTTGCCAGAGGGGAGGGGGGAGGGAGGAGGGTGAAAGGGATAATTCGGTGCATGTGTGTGGTGATGGGTTGTAATTAGTATTTTGGTGGTGAACATGATGTGGTCCATGCAGAAATAGAAGTACAATGATGTACACCTGAAATTTTTGCAATGTTATAAACCAATGTTACTGCAATAAAAAAAAAAATAAAAAAAAAAAAAAAGAAAAAAAAAAAGAAAAACATGATAACAATTAACGAGAGCTTTTAGCAAATCCTCCCACCACCACCACCCACGCAGCTCTTGACTCTTCCCTTTACTTTCCTCTCTCCCATATCTAGCCATCACCAAGACTTCACAATTCTACCTCCAAAATCTCTCTTAAACCTGCCCTGGCTTTCCTCTTCTTCTGCCACTGCCTTAGTCCCTGCTGCCATTCCTTCCCTTCTATCATATGAACTTTGAACTATCTGACATTAGTGCCAAGCCCTCCAATTCATTCTCATACTGCTGCTCAAATGAACTTCCTGAAATGCAAAACTGATTATGTCACCTCCCTACTTAAAATCTTTCAATGGCTCTGTAATTGCTCTTAGAATAAAATTCAAACTCCTTAATATGACTTACAAGGAACTGAGTGATCTGGCCCTGCTTACCTCTCCAGCTTCATCTTTCGCCACCAGCCAAGTCAACCTCTACACTCCAGTGGTAGTCTATTTTCTCCCACCTTGTAGTCTTTGCTCACATTATTTCTTCTACCCCAAACACCTTTTTTCCTTCTTTGCTGGCTAACTCCTATTCTTCCTTCAGCAAGCCCTCCCAGGCACACCAAGCTGCGAGAGATACCCTATCATGATATATGGTCCCCTTAGTACCTGCACTTCCTTAACATGGCCCTTTTCACTCTGTGGTACAATTGCTTGATTGCTGCTCTGTCTTCCCCACTATAATGTGAACTACCCAAAACCAGGAACAGTATCCCTCACTTTCACTATTTTATGTCCTGTGCCTGGTAGAGCACCTGGAATTAGTGTTCAATAAATATTTGTTAAATAAACTAATGTTCAAAGAAGAAAAAATATTGGATAGATCATTGTATATTTTTCTTTGAGAACTACTCACTGATGGTAATAATAATATTTTTTTAATGTTGCATCATCCTTATATGTCTGAAATAAAACCTAATTGACTTTGATATAATTGTCTCCTAATACACCACTAAATTCAATTACCTATATTTAATAGGTTATTTTGCATCTCTCTGTCCTTCAGATTATTATGGGGGTGTTTTTTTGCTATCTTTGTCAGATGTTATTATTATAATTGCAAATATTATGATAACTTGATTTTATTATTATTTTTCTTGATTTTAAACTCCTTGAGAACTCTCATTCAATAGTGTAGCCCCAGAATCTGATAGAGCAGGTACCCAACAAATATTTGTTAAATGAATAAATAAATTGATTGGGAAGCTTTCCTTATTTATTCTGTGAGTTACAACTGAGTATATAACTTGAGAATTAGTTGTTCCTTGAAAGTTAAAATGACCAATAGCCAACACACACTAAACTTAAAACCTTTCGTGGAGCAGGAAGCAATGAGAAGAGAGGGAGTTTGATAAGTTCCTCTAATTTTCTCTGCTTTTTGGTCTATTCATATTTTCTAGTTTCTCTTATTCAATTTGTATATGTTTACTATCCAGAAAATCATCCATTTAGTCCAAATTTGTAAGTTATATTCCTCTATCATAAACTATATTTTCATTGAAAAATACCAAAGCACAACAAAGTGAAAATCACTGAGAATTCATATAGATATATAGACATAGATTCTTCATCCAATCCCAGCTCCCATAAATAACCACATTTGTTGCTAATTCATTACTGATTATATAAGGTTTCTTATTTACTCACTCAAATACTCATACACATGTCAATAATCTTTTACTTTGTGGCCTGCTGAGAAAAGCCTCCCTATTATGTCAAAGCTACAACAATATTGTCTTCATATTTTGTTCTAATACTTTCAGGTTTTTTTTAATATTTAGATATTTAATTCCTCTAAAATTTATTTTTGTGTAGTAGGGCTCTAACCTGACTACTTTTTGCCAGTTGTCCAACGCCGTTTATTGACTAAATCCCTCCTTTATTTGGCTGGAATTAAGTGCCCCTGTTTATCAGTTCGGTAGCTATGTAGTCACTTACTTATTTCATTGCATTAGTTAATAGTGTGCTATTATAGTAACATTGGCAACCTAACATTGACAGAATATCTCTCTTTTAGAACCGATATTCATGGAAATGTGCTTAGAATGCCATCACTGTTGGTTTCTGCTTAATCCTCTGGGGCCAGATTGCCTGGATTTCAATCAGTGGTGTGCTGGAACCTCCTGAAACAGGCTGGTAAGAGCAAATTGTGTGCATCTCCTTCCAACTCCACTCACAGTGTCGATTTGTTCGTAGCTTGAAACTGATCATGGTGGAAGTCCTTGCAATCACTTCAGATCAGGGCTTTTTGGAGGGAGGGGGCAGGGAGTGTGGGAGGAGAGCTGTGTGTCAATCATTTCCAAGCATTTACCAGCAATTTACCAGCATTTACCAGCAATTTCCATTTACAGTAACATTCTGAACTACAACTTCTTTTCCCAATAACAATATATACAGCTTTTAACAACTCTTTTTATGTCATAAGACCATTATCATTAACCATCTTCCCTTGCCCTTCCAAGTCCCAACTGGCGTTGGGTTTACCTTAGCTTTTCCATTGTCATTTTTGTAACATTTTAATTTTCTTCTGTTATCTTCGTTCTTCCATGATTTGTATATAAACTATCTATAAGATCCTAAAAGTTGAAAACCAACACATAGTGATTATGTGATTATGTGTATCTAATGACTAGATAAATTTTTCAGTTTTTTTTTTTTAACAGTTTTAATGTTAGGTCACCTGTGCCATCGAGGAGAATATTTTTGGGCCAAGTTCAAATTTATTCCTCTTGTTTACGCTGTACTGAGTGACCCAAGTCATGCCTCAATTTAGATGGCTGCCTCTTTGGATCATGCCTTTCTTGTATAGTTTTCTTTTGTGTTTTTGCTTTCATGGAATCTGATTGCATTTGTCTGTATGCTTTTATCATATAAAGTATTCCCAAGCTCTCCATCATGGCATATATTCTGTCATATTCTAAGCTTTTTTTTTTTTCCTGGAGCCCTCCCACCTCTGCACTCTGGACTGTTCTCTAAGCCACAGGTAGAACTGTACTTCCCCTCATTGTTCCTTGACCTCCCATTTTAGTTCATGCCCTTATTTTAACAGAGTACATCCTCTTAAAAAAGAAATCCCAAGAAAGACAATATCTGAGTCCTTGCATATTTTAAAATATTTTTGTCCTGTCTTCACACTTGTTGATAATATGACTGAGAAGAGAAGTTTAGTTTGAAAATCACTTTTCCTCAGATACTTGAAGGCATTTGCTCCATTGTTTCATAGCATCCAGCATTTCTGAGAAATATGATTTCAGCTGGATTCTCATTCTTTTGTAGATTATCTTTTGTCATCTTTGGAAGTTTTAGAAGCTTTATTTTTCTAGTACTTCGCATGGATATGTAAAATTTTAATCTTTTATTCATCCATCTTGTGCAATACTTGAACATTTTCCCTTTAGGAAATTATAATTTTATAATTATAACTAATTTATGTTTATAATTTAATAATACCTTTTCCAGTTCTTCTCTGACCTTTCTTTTTGGGTGGTCTGGTAATCGGATATTGGACTCCTAGAAATGACTCTCTATGTCTCTTAATCTTTCCCACATGTTTTTTATGGTTGTCTTTTTATTCTACATTCTATGTAAGTTCTTTAACTTTATCTTTCAAATCTTACATTATTTTTTTAAATGTAGCAATATATATTTAATTTTCAAGAGTTTTATCTTGCCCGAATTTGCCTTTCCCATAGAAGACAGTACTAGTTTTATGCATGCAATATAGTCTTGAATTTTCCTGAGGTTAATAATTGGAATTTTCTTTTTGAAGTTCTCTTCCTTTTCCTAATTTATTTCTGTTTTCCCTAGAGACAGTTTTTCCGTGTATTCTCTGGTTTTTCTATCACGCAGCAGGCTTTCCTCAAATGTCTGGTGATTCTTGTGTTTTCATTTAGTATATTTAATAACCTATTAATGTAATTTGGATTTCCTCACTGATATAAAATTATTTGAATAGTTTTTAATTGGAAGAGTTCTTTCTGTTGATATTCTTTTGTTCTGTTGGATTAAGCTCTTCTTATACATTACTATTTGATTCCATTGATGTTAGGGGCTGTGACCTGTACAATTTTTGCTCTTGGAGATAAATTAAGATGCAATTTGTGGCTTGTGTAATCAATATTTATAAATATTTCATAAATATTATACATATATTCAGCTTTAATAATAATATATTCAAAATATTTAAATCTTATTTAATTTTTGTCACCTTACTCTGTTCATGACTGAGACATTTCCGCTAAATTCTCCCTCTACAACAGTGCTAACAAAGATTTTGTTTATTATCCATATATTCCATTTTTAATTGATAAAATATTAATGAAGGATCAAGAGTAATATTTCAATTTTTTAGTATTTCACATACACATCACTTAGAATGAACATATATTTGTCATATTGATGCAGTTTAAAAAAATAAAAACAATGTTTTAGTTAGTTAATATGTTTAAATAAAATAAATATATAAAGTTGAAATCCTCAATTCCTCAATTTCTTGGTTGTTCCTAAACCAAGCCCATTCTCCCATTTCTCTCTTCAAAGACAACATGAATGAATTTGTTGTGCATTCCTTCAGTCCATGTATCTATTCATTTACTACATAAATATGCAAATATGTGTAGATAAAATATATAATATTTCTTTGTATTTTTAAAATTTATCTAAATTATATTATCTGTCTTTCTACAACTTTTTAAAAATTCATCATTATGTTTTAGACTCTTAGTTCATTCACACATTTTGATTATTTTCAATGGTGTTTTTTTTTCTTTTTTTTTAAAGATTTTATTTATTTATTTTTTCCCCCCAAAGCCCTAGTAGATAGTTGCATGTCATAGCTGCACATCCTTCTAGTTGCTGTATGTGGGACGCGGCCTCAGCATGGCCGGAGAAGCGGTGCTCCCCCCGGGATCTGAACCCGGGCCGCCAGCAGCGGAGCGCAGACTTAACCGCTAAGCCACAGGGCCGGACCTCAATGGTGTTTTTTTCTAGAATTGTCTTGTCAATCCTTGGGCCTCTCTACTTCTGGTAAATTTCTGAATCAAATTTTTATTGTTGGAATTACATGAAATTACAGACAAATATGAAGAAAATTAATGGTTTCAGGATTTAAAAATCCCATCTAGAACATGATATATTTCATTATTGATTTAGGTTATTATAATTTGGTTGCCACATTAAATACCTAGATTTTGTTTTGTTTTCCTCAAATCTGAGTCTATCTTTTAAGTGATGAGTTTATTCCATGTGCATTTATTTTGATTACATATACGTTTGTGCTTGTTTCTACCACTCTACTGTGTTTTCAATTTACCATGTTTTTTCTTTCCTATATTTACTGAATAAACTATTATTTATTATTCCCAAATAGTTGGATGCCTTAAAATTATATCTGTAAAGAGTTCCTTCAATAAATGTCTATGAGTGGCCAACTTTCTTAGTTTTTGGAAAAATCCATCTTTCCTCACTCTTGAATAATATTTTATCTGGCAAGTATTCTCTCCACTTTGAAATATAGTCCATCATCTTGAAACATCTGTTATTGCTCTTGCAAAGTCAGCTATTGTTGCTCCTTGGAAGAGAATTTGTCTTTTCTCTGGTTGCTTTTAAGATTTTTTCTATACTTTTGATATTCTGCAATTTCACCACAATGAGCTTAGGTGAAGATTTGGAATTTTTTTCTTTTCTGGTTTTTTTTTTTTAATTTTTTAAATTGAGGTATAGTTGACCTATAACATTGTATTAGTTTTAGGTGTACGACATAATGATTCGATATATGTGTATATTGTGAAATGATCATCACAGTAAGTTTATTTAACATCCATTGTCACACGTTACAAATTTTTTTTTCTATGATGAAAACGTTTAAGATCTACTGTCTTAGCATCTTTCAAATATACAATACAATATTGTTAACTTTAGTCATCCTGCTGAACATTATATCCCCAGGACTTATTTTTCTTATAACTGGAAGTTTGTACCTTTACCACCTTCACCCATGTTTTTATTATTCCTACCCAGTACTGACTGTGTCTCTTCAATATCAGGGCTCATACCTTTCTTTGTTATTATCCCTGTGAAGATTGCCTCTCCCCCATTTTCTCCTTCTACAGCTCTTATTACATGTAAAACCATTTATCTTTATCCACCATGACTTTTAACTATATATTGGTATTTTCTGCTTCTTATTCTGTCTTCCCAGTAAGTCACCTCTGTCTAATTTTGTGCATGATCTCCACAAACAAATCTTTAATTTTGATATAACCAATTAAGCACTTTTAATGAATGGCTTAAAAAATCAGTGGCTTGGGGATGGCCCAGTGGTGTAGCAGTTAAGTTCAGCACACCCTGTTTCAGCAGCCTGGGTTCTCGGGTTTGGATCCTGGGTGCAGACCTACACCACTCATCAAGCCATGCTGTGGTGGTGACCCACAAACAAAATAGAGGAGAATAGGCACAGATGTTAGCTCAGGGCAAATCTTCCTCAAGCAAAAAGAGGAAGATTGGCAATGGGTGTTAGCTCAGGGCCAATCTTCCTCACCAAAAAAAAAAAAAAAGGCTTGTTCTTTTGAATTTTATATAAGAACTACTTCCCTGTCTCTATGTTGAAATAATATTCTCTCCTGTTACCTTCTATTAATGATATGGCTTTACATTTCACATTTTGATTTTTAATTTATCTAGCCTTATCCTTTGTGTATGATGTTAAGGAAATATGTTTACTAAGTCTTCATTGATTTACTGCTATTCAGTTTTTCTACATCTGAGACCTATTTTAATAATTTATAGTTTTCTAGAACTTATTCATCTTGTGTAACTGAAACTCTATACCCATTTAACAGCATTTTCCCTTCTCCCCAGTCCCTGGTAACTACCTATTCTCTGCTTCTATGTGTTTGATTATTTTAGATACCTCACATAAGTGGAATCATAGAGTATTTGTCTTTCTGAGACTGGCTTATTTCACCTAGTGTAATGTCCTCCAGGTTCATCTATGTTGTCACAAATGGAAGAATTTCCTTTTTTTTAAGGCTGAATAATATTCAATTGACTATATATACCACATTTTCTTTACTCATCTGTCAATGAACATTTGAGTTGTTTTCATATTTTGGCTATTGTGAATAATGCTACAATGAACCTGGGAGTACAAATATCCCTTGGTGATCCCAATTTCAATTCTTTTGGATATATAGTCAGAAGTGAAATTGATCAATCATATGGCAGTTACTTTTTTTTTTTTTTTTTTGGTGAGGAAGAATGGCCCTGAGCTAACATCTGTGCCCATCTTCCTCCATTTTGTATGTGGGATGCTGCCACAGCATGGCTTGATGAGCGCTTCATCAGTCTGCACCTAGGATTTAAATCTGCAAACCCTGGGCCGCTGAAGCAGAGTGTGTGAACTTAACCACTATGCCACTGGGCTGGCCCCTGGCAGTTCTATTTTTAACTTTTTAGGGAACCTCCATACTATATTCCGTAGTGACACATTTTGCATTTCTACCAACAGTGTACAAGCGTTCCAATTTCTCTGCATCCTCACCAACACTTGTTATCTTTTGGTTTTTTGATAATAGCCATCCTAAAAGGTGTGAAGTGATATCCCACTGTGGTTTTGATTTGTATTTCTCTGTTGATTAGTGATGTTGCGCACTTTTTCATTTTTCAAAAAATAATAATTTATAGTTTTATTCTTTTCTCCATACAATCTGTTTGAAATTTTCAACTCGAAAGTTGTATTAATTTTAATTACCTTCTTACCTATTTTATATACTCTTTGCAGTTATAATTTTTGTTCATTTTCTTTCTTTTAAATTTTATTTGTGAGAGAAATTGTCTATTTTTTATTGCTCTCTGTTGTTTTTTCTGTCCAAAGTTCTGGCTCTTAAGTTGATTTATCAGTTTGACTCTATTTCTATTTCAAAATTCTTTTTTATGACTATGATTTATAACTGTTTTACAATTCATTTATTTCTTATAAGTTTTTTATTTGCTTATTTCATATTGGTTTGTATTTGATTTTTCTTAACTTATTCAATAGAATATTTGGCTCAATAATTTATTTCTTTCTTGTTTAACCCTAAAAGTATTTACAGGCATGGATTTACCTCTGAATAAAGTTTTAGCTATGTCTAATAATTTTTTAAATGTTAGGTTCTCATTTCCATTACTTCTAAATAGTCTTCAGCCTTTGAATAAGATGAATATTGGAGCATGTGTGTCTAAATTTCCCACTCCTGAAAGTTCTCCCTGAAGTACCTATAGATCATTAAAATTATTGATCATTATTAAACAGTATTAATGACAGAAACCCAAGATGAAAAAAAATTGTTTATGAGAAAATGTGAGAAATTACTTTATGATAGTGTATAGGCAAATCAAAGTAAATGAAAGCTGACTCTAGCATATGACTTGTCTGATGAAGTTTGTGAATCTCAAAGGTGAAGAAGGAATCCTATAAGAGCAAAGGTAATAGATTGCTGGATGTTGCCAGTAGTTTCTTTCTCCGGCTGGAGGTGGATGTTTGAATTCACTGTTAGAAGTTGGAGCTCTCTGGTTTTGGAACCAACACTTTGGTGGATCTTTAGCTTATGATGGCCCTCTTTTGGAAAGAGGATGTTGAGAAAATAAAAAGCTAACTTCTATGTTTGTGTGCATATTAATGTAAAAGATCGTTTTCATTGGGTCAGTGTGGCTCCTGTGTGGGAGTGGTAAGGGTATATATTCTTTTTTTTTTCTTCCTGAGCCTGAGACAGACCTGGAGGCCTAGATTTAAAGTAGCAGGGACAGTGGTAATCATTTCACAATGTATATGTATATCAAATCATCATGTTGTACATTTTAAATATATACAGTTTTGTCAGTTGTACCTCAGTAAGGCTGGGGAAAAAACTAAATATAAAATAAAGCAATGGGGACATAATTGAGCGCATTGCAATCCTTGGGAGGTAAGCTGACTCATGCTATATGAGACTTAGTAGAGGCTAAGGAAAGAGCCACAAAGTGAACAATAATAACAACTACTATTTATTGTGTTTTTTTAATGTGCTGAGAACATTCTAACTGTTGTCTCCTGAGTGCTACCTTAGCCAATGAATTATAGCAATACTCACATTTGCTAACCATTTTGAGTTTACCTTTGAGATACTTGTTTTTTCTCTTTATTTAACAAACATTCATGTAGCACTTACCGAGTGCCAGGCAGTGGGCTGAGCACTTTATAAACAATTCGTGTAATCTTCATGATGGTACTATTATTTTTCCCACTTTAAAACTGAGAAAACAGGCAGAGTAAGTGTAAGTAACTTGCCCACAAACTAGTAAATGGTGGAGACAAAATTCAAACTCAGGCAGTCTGGCTACAGAGGCCACACTTTTAACCACTGCACTCTGCTACATGTTAATTTTCCACATAGTAACTCTTTTGTCTAATACTACGGCCGGATATTAGTTACGCTTGGAGGATTTAAAAGAATGACACGGGTACGCACCTTGGGAAAAATATCAAAAGAAAGCTACACTAGCACAGACAAAGCAAGAGAGATGCCTAAGGACAAGATGACAAGACAAATGGATGAGGAAGGCCGAGTAGTGATCTACAGCAGCACAAGGTTGTCAGTGATAATTGGTATCAAGCAGTGAAAAATCCAAATACTCATAAATACTAAAATAAGAGAACGCAATGAGAGTCTAGGCTTTCTAGAGTTATATCAGATGGGCATTGAACATTTTAGCTGATTATTAAAGAACTAAGGGACATCTTTGTTACATTTAGGCTCACCTAAAAATATTTTTAAAGAAAAAAAAGAAAGATGATGTCTCCAGAGTATTAAGGGGTAAACAATGTGAATTAAAATTTATTTACTTTACTAGACTATCATTGACAAATGAAGGTAAATGTAGTCTTAAATACTCAGGAACTAATGAAACTTGTCTGAAAAATCTTCCTGAAGACACAGTTCAGACATTTTAAAGATGAGTCAACAAATTAACTCACAAAAGGTAAAGACACAGTAAGAAAAAGAAAACTGGCAGGAAGTTTTAAACTCACTAAAACACAGCAGTAACTATGGCTACAAAACAAAGTAATCATTATAATTCTTGAAATTAAATTCTATAATGTAAAAATCATGTTTTTGATGTAATAGTATAGAATGGAATAAATATTTATGGAACAAAAGAAATCTCAAGAAAATGTCAATAAAAATGGGTTGGGGGAGGACTTGAGAAGGGAAAATGGTGAAAGAGAGGGGTAATGTAAGAGTAGGAATGCCTTTGACAGAGGGTCAAAACAAAAGAAAATTTCATTTCTGAAGTTGATACATTGAAAAATATGTTTTAATCACATTCATGAAAGATACAAAAGGCATTTTAAATGGAGGTTTCAGAAACATAGATTATATTTTCATTAAAGCAAATGTGTACCAAGTTTTTTTTTAAATTGAACATTGAGAAATTGATTCTAGAAGTATTTTTAAAAATTCATTCATTTAATGCCTTTTAATTTTTTAGAGGGATGTATCAAAAACTCAGGAGACAGGCTTATTTAAAGTGGGAAATGTAATTTTGTAGATTTCTTTTTACTTTTTTTTCATTATAAACTATTTGATTCATAGAAGTTGTTTGTAAGATCACTGTGTGTGGTTTGTAAGAGAATGGTTTGAAGGAGATGATAGCTAGGGTTAGGAGGTAAAATTAGTAGCTAGAATCGGAGGATGGGTTAAAGCTAGTGTTTTGGTCTAGGATTTGGGGTTAGGTAGAGATTAAATTCAGTGTAGAGTGGGGAAAGTATCAGAAAGTGTTCTGAAGGTTTTTGACTTGTAAAGTTGATTTATTAAAGGTATATTTTGATTCCTATGTGTGTCCTTACTACTGTTGAAAGATATTTGCACTGGGTATAGAATTCTGGGTTGACAGTTTTTTTTTCTTTCAGCACTTTAAAGATGTCATCCATTGCATTCTAGATTACAGAATTAGAGAGAAGTCTGCTGTAATTCTTATCTTTGTTTTGCTATGTGTAATGTATTGTTCTTTTTTTTCCCTTTAGCTACCTTCAAAATTTTCTCTTTATCTTTGGTTTTAGCAGTTTGAGTATTATATGTCTAGATATATGTAGGTGTGTGGGTTTTGTTATTTTGTATTTATCCTGTTTGGACTTCTCCAAGTTATTGGATCTGTGGATCTTTCATTATTTTTTGGAAAATTCTTGACTTCTATCTTTTTTAATATTTTTTATTCCATATTCTGTTTTCTCTCTCTTATCCTTCTGAAATTAAAATTATACACATATTAGACTTTTGATGTTGTCCCACAGCTTTTGATCCTATGTTGTTTTTAAGGATTTTTTACTTCAGAATTTTTATTACCCTATCTTCAAGTATACTGATTCTTTTTTTGGCTTAGCTGAGTCTGCCTGTTAAATACATTCTTCTTCTCTGTGATTGCATTTTTATTTCTAGCATGTCCATTTGACTCTTATAGTTTCTGTTTCTCTGCTGAAATTTGCCATCTGTTCATGAATGTTGTCTGATTTTTACACTACAGCCTTTAACATATTAACATGTTTTAAATTTCCTGTCCAATAATTCCAACATCTGAGTCATTTCTGAGTCCAGTTTGGTTGATTGTCTTATATCTTGACACTAGTAATTTTTTTCTTCTTGTTTTTTTGTGACATAATTTTTTTATTGTGTGTGGGAGAATAGAGTCTAAAATAAATATTTATGTCTTTAAAGGCATATAATATTTATGCCTCTTATGCTGCTAGATGATTACTATGAGTGGTTGAGCAAATCTAGTCAAGAGTTGGGCTGGGTTTGGGATTTGTTGTTGCTACTGTTAACTTCAGTGCACCACCAACTTAAAATTCCTCTAGCATTACCTAGTGCTTAGGTTGGAAGATAGTGTGCCTGTGAGTTTTTCTTAATAATTCTGCTCTACGCTCATATTTTGATCTTTGCTGTGTACCTGTGCTTTAGAGGAGAGTCCCTCTGCATGCTCTTGCCTTGTTTCCAGTAGTAGACAGCTGTTGTTTGATACTTGGTTCTTGTCTACTTGGTAGTTAGTGGAAGGAGTGTTACATTTTGTCTTGGTCCACCCTGTCTTAAGTAGGCCTTGGATCCTTGGGTTTGTGAGATGTGGCTTCTCCGGTGATCTTGCCCCTCCTCCCCCGTGGCAGCCAAATTCCACTTTTTATCTTCGGGAGGTCTTGTGTGGGAGTGAGATTTCTGTTCCCTCCCTAAGTAGAATAACTCTAATGGTTTGGGCCCAGAAAAGTTTCCCACCACCGCTACCAAACATAGAGGGCTTTCTTTTTTTAGCTTTTACCCTTTGCCTAGCTGCAGTAAATCTTCACCTGTGTCCTAGAGACAGCAAAGTTTGCTTCCCATCCATGAGAGATTCAAGGATCTTGTTCTCTAGGTGTGTAGGACTCAAACAGTTTGTGCACAGGGGAGGCCACTCTCTCTCTCCAGACCTGCACTACCTACTGACAGAGGCTTTCTCTGGTCTCCCACTCAATCTTTCTCATGAGTACTCCACAGAGGCATGTGAGAAGATCCTGTGAGTTGGTGCAAAATCCCCTTGTATCCGTGGTCTCCAGGGATTTTATGTTCTCACACAAGCCTACATTTGGCCTTTAACAATATGTTAAAATTTTTCACTGAATTCTTCTTGTCTTCTTGAATGGTACCTGGCGTCTCTTCCTGCTGTGCTCTGCCAAAGGAGAACCAGTATCCATGGCCCATCTCCTTGGAGGAACCTGTCTTTCCCTAGATTTCAGACTACTGGATTGACCTGAAGTGTCAGTTTTCTGACAAGTTCGAGGAAAGCTATGATTTTACGGTTTATTTGGTTTTTCTGTTGTTGTTAGAATGGGAACAACACTCCAATTTCCTACATCCTGGGCAGAAGCAGAATAACATTTTCTTACTATTCTTTGTGGTTCTTCTGTTTTAATATTTTCTTGCTGTTTCCTTTATCATATCTTCCTTGATATTTTTATTGTTTCCTTTCATTTTTTTGCTTTATGTTTTAATAGACATGATTCTTGTTTTATTCTTTTAGTGCAGTGGTTCTCAACAGAGGTGTACCACCCCTTAGGGAGGGCATTTTGAAAATTTGTTGGGGCAATTTTGTTTGTCCCAGTGATTCAAAGGATCTGTTGTTCTTTAGTGGGTAGATAATAAATAGTAGATGGTCAACATCCTGCAATGTGAAGGAAAGTTCCACGTATGGAAGAATTTTCTCATGCCCACACAATTTTAAACATCCCACTGGATAGTCATCTAAGTAAAACTATGGCAGTTTTATAACATATATTTATTTCATATAGAAACATAGTTTTTAAAATAATTTTAGTAAATACTGAATTTTATAGAATACAACTACTTTCTTTTGTTCAGAACTTGACCAAATTCTGGTCACTATTTTGGAAATAACTTCTTCGTGGCAATGTTGCTTGTAAAGTTTGAGTCACCAATGCAACATACCTCTATCAGTCTATCTTTCTAGCTTTGGCATTCAGTTATTCTATGTAGTGTTATGGACATCTAACTACTTCATTTATGTCTTATAGTGTTGTCATACATGAGCATTTACATGTTGAAATAATTATTTGTTTTGTAAGCCACTGACATTCTGGGATTGTTTGTTACACACATAACCTAGCAAAGCTAACAAATACAGCTTAATTCTCTAGCACAATTTACATTTCTTAGAGAAAAGTTATGAGTCAACCTTCTGTCTCTATCAGTCCTGTCCCACCTGCATTCTATTAATAGAACATTGCTGATGCTTCTAGAATGTGAATGACACCGTTCTTTGTTTCTAGATCTGCTGCAGGTGTATCTCTGGTCTTTTACTATTAACTGGGTTATTCCCATTGGAACCTTCGGGGGTGGGGAGAGGTGTCTTATGCTGTCTTCTCCAACTTAATACAGAAGACCTCCATATTTGATGTACTAGTTACCTTAGTTCACTGTGACTCAATCCTCTGGGTAAAAACTCAAGAGAAAGAGAAGGCAAGTAATAAAGACCTAGAATAATTTCCATTTCCTATGAACATAGGAAAGATAAAGAGATGCAAACAAGAAATAAAGAAAGGCTCCCCTGAAAAGACAAAATTGGCACTTTACGAGACCTTACTGGTTTATTCATCACAAACCCATTTTTTAAATGTAGCTTGTTACTGAAAATACAGCCCCATTCAAAGAGGCTGAAAAAAATTCTCTGGAAAGCCAGCTGGCCTTTTATTCATAAAATTCTATCACTTCAGGATATTATAAAAGTTTTGAACAAATAAAGGCTATAAAGTATACTGAATTTCAACCTGAAAGAAGATATTTTTAAAATGTCAATATATAAACTATCATGCACACTAGTCAATGAATATGGATAAATTGCTTTGACTTTAAACTGCTATAAAGAGGACATTGGTTGTTTTTCCAATTTACAGTATTTCTTTTTCTCTTTAGTGGCAAGGCAAAGGACGGATGACTGAAATGAGTTGACAACAATTAAGAAATAAAAGACAAGTGACAGCTGGATTTACTACCTTCAGGAATTTAACATTTTCTAGACATTTGTGTATGACATTTGACATGGTAATACCCAGAGTTCTCAGAGCCATAGGAGATTTTTGTGTTTTTTAGCTATGAAAGAACTATCTGTCTCAAAAGGAAAAACATAGAGTGAAAACTATGACTAGGAAAGTAGAGAATGAAGGGAGGGGGGAAAGGAGGGAGGGAGGGAGGAAGGGAGGGAGAGAGAGAAGAGGGAAGAGGAAAAGAAGGAAGGAAAGAAAGAAGGAAGAAAAGAGAAGGGAAGAAAGGAGAGGAGAAGGCAAGACAGGACAAGTAAATAAGGAAGCAGGACAGATATTTGCCAAACAAGCTTATTCAAAGTCTTATGACAACTATATTTTCCCATTGCAAAGTGGTTGCTCTGAAAGTAAGTATCTGCAAAATGTTATTTTATCAAATGTTGCTGTTGCTTTTAGAAATGGAGCTAGTGTACAATAGAAGTCTGAACTCTTATGTAGTGATTGAAATGCCTTAAATGGAAACAGTGTAATTGAAATGTGTGATAGAATGCCTGACAGTCATAACTTGCAATCATCATGTGATGAAAATCTTGCTTCCAAGTGCCTTGAATTTTAAATTTTAATACAGAAATTTATAGTAATACACAAATTTTCATTTCTAATTTGATCATTGGTGAATTATGTCTTTTATGGTTTTATTCGGTGAAAAGACTCAATTCTTGTCTCAAGGAATACTAAAGTGTTTTTTATTAGATCCAAAATATAAAGGCAGGATATAGAGGCTTGTGGAGGAAGATTCTTTGAAAGAAATGACAAAGGAGGGGGGTAGATAAGTTCTTTCTCAGGCTGTTTTCTCTTCTTAACTTCTGGCCCTCCAGCATCAGTCTCTCCTTGCCTTCTGGATTTTCCACATCTTAGAGACCAAATTATTGGTCAATGCAATATAGCGGATAGATAACTTGTCTTTTTAGCTCATAGCTCCTCAGCTTAAGAGGAATTATACTCCAGGAACTGGAATCAAAGAGTCACACCTTGGAAGCCTTATCTCCCCTGGATCTCATATATATTATGAGATTCTAGAGCTTGAGCCAGAGCCTAATGCCATAATGAAATGGGACTTTTTTGGGTGTTGGGAGGGGATAAGTATATTTTTGCATGTGGAGGAAATACAAATAATTTATGACAAGAGTGCAGACTGTGATAAAGATGAAGGTAAATTCTTTGACACTCCTCTCATTGAGTGGTGGGGTTTTGGGGGAGTGTCTATAGCTACTTCCCTTGAATCTGGGCTGGCCTGTGACTGCTTTGACCAATAGAATGTGATGGAAGTGATGCTATGTCACCTCCAAGCTTAGGCTTTATGACACCTGGCACTTTCCCTTTCCTTTTTTTTTGGAGTCCTAAGCCATCAAGCAAGAAATCTGATTACCCTGAGGGGACCACAGTCTGAGGAAGCTCACACTAGCCATGTGGAAAGGCTATGACAAGAGTGAAAGAGAGATGCCTGGTCAACACCTAGTCATTTTAGTTCCCTGCCCCACAGAATCATAACACATAATATTTTAAATTTGTTCATTAAAGCCATTAAATTTTGGAATAGTTTGTTATGCAGTAATAGATAATTGGAACACTAGGTGAAAGCATTTTTTTTGCTTCTATGTTCTTCTACCTTATTCCTGCCTGGAATGTGGACACAAGATTTAAAGATCTAAGAGAACCTTTGAGATTGTGAGACAAAAAACCAAACAAACAAATAAATGCCTACATAGTAAAGACATCAGAGTGGAAAGACAGAAAGAGCTTAGGTCGTTGCTGACATTTTTGAGCCATCCATACCAGCCAGCTCTTGACTGGCTCTTCTGGACACAAATACAACCCTATCTGCTTAAGCCAATGTTAGTTTGATGTTTTGTTACTTGCCACTGAATACATTCAGAGCTGACAACAACTATCAATAAATATTTGTTGATTGGTTGACTGAATCAGTTTCACTGAATCTCTTGTTTTGCAGCCTCATCTTTTCTAGGTTTACCTTCAACAGTGTGGTCTCTTTGGGATTTATGGATGTTACCCAAAGAGAACACTTCCATGGTTGGTACTTTTCTCAGAGATGCTCAACTGTGGTTAGTCTCCACTCATCTCGTTTTTCTAGCCTTTATTAGAAAAATGGTTTTTTTTCTAAGCACCACTTTGGATCTTCAGTCCTAAGTGTGTGACTCTAAGACGTTGGGTTATTTTACATTCAAACGTGTCTTATTTTTGCCTCAGTTTTAAGTGAGAATGAGATCCCTCTGAATGAGGGGGACTTTTAGCCCAGTCCTAAGTTCCCATTGCCTTTTCTCTCTGACTTTTAAGCTCTTTTATTTAGTGTGGCTTTTCTCAGCAAAGCATGAAAAAGAAATCATAAGGAACAAAATAAAGATCTCTCCTAGTTTTTAGATACTGATGTCTGTGAGACAGTAATTAGGCAAAAAGAAGTGGCAATCACACCAATCACACCAGAGAACATCTCAGTACTGACTCGCTACAATGTGTCCTCTCTCCCCCATTCAAGTCCTAGGTGGTGGGTATTAGCAGAGTGAGTCATAAAAAATGCTATAGTTTCTTTTGCCTAAAATTTTAATCTCTCATAGCGTGAAGGGAGAGGATGCATTGAGGTATAGAGGCAGAGCACAAGAATTGGAGTTAGTCAGGGCTGGGTTCAAATTTCTGGCATTATCTCTTCGTAGGCTGTGTCATCACGAGAAAGTCCTTTCGAAAGCCAGTTTCCTCTTCTGTCAATGACCACGATCAGGTCTTAGAGAGCATGTTTGTTGTGAAGATTGAATGAGGCAATACATATATAAGCGCCTACTCTAGAACCTGGGACATAGAAATGACAGCTGCTGACTTTGCTATAACAGGAAGTGAAGTACTTAAAACTTAATCCCCACGGTTGCACCTATAATAATCTCTTTTTAAAATGAGTTTTGGGGGGCTGGCCCAGTGGCTTAGCGGTTGGGTGCACGCACTCCGCTGCTGGCGGCCCGGGTTCGGATCCCAGGCGCGCACCGACGCACCGCTTCTCTGGCCATGCTGGGGCCCCGTCCCACATGCAGCAACTAGAAGGATGTGCAACTATGACATACAACTATCTACTGGGGCTTTGGGGAAAAAAAGGAGGAGGATTGGCAATAGATGTTAGCTCAGAGCCGGTCTTCCTCAGCAAAAAGAAGAGGATTAGCACAGATGTTAGCTCAGGGCTGATCTTCCTCACAAAAAAAAAAAAAAATGAGTTTTGGGGATTACCATAAGTAAATTCTTCAGTCCTTTAAACAAATCTATGTTCTGCCTTTAAAAAGATGAATAAAATAATTATAAACCTATGAGAAATAACGCTAAAACACTAAGGTGCCTACATTTGGTGAGACAATTTATGTCTCAAGTCCTCTAAATGGAAGTATTGGAAGAAGTAAAACCACCCCTTTGGAAATATTGCATCAACCAAAAGCTAAGAGTTGCCAAATATGGAGTTGAAGATAAATTAAGTAAATGGTAAAATGAAATAAAGGAGCAAGCCCAAAATTATGATACCTCAACAAATAAAACATAAGAAATATCTAATGAATCCTGATGGCTAAAGTGACTGAGCAGCCATTGTGACTTCCTCAGTTTTTCCGGTATACAGTCTCTGAATATTTGTACTTTTAGAAAATATCTTACGAAAAGTGTCACATCCTCTTGAAGTGCACGTTCTCATGGAGTAAAATCAGCTGCAGACTGTACATTTAATAATAGACTGCAAGAGACCCTCTAAGAAGACTTTTTGTTCTGCAACTTAAATATTTATTTGGGCTGTTCACCCATATAATCAGGTAAAGATTTGCTACTTAGTTCAGAGAAAATTCTACTTAGTTCACAGAAATTACCTTTACAAAGATAGGCCATTGCTGTTAATTGATATTGTGAGACCGAATGATTTGCTTCAGAACCCAAGTCTGCATCACAGTACCACAGTTGGAACGTTTGCTTCTTATACTGACAAGTTCTGCTGATGTTTATGCCTTTTGGAAAAGGGGATTTGAGTGAGAGGAGGGGAGGAAACTTCATTCGTTCATGTTTTCCAGGATTAGAAAAATGAGCACTGAATAGGACACTTTGAAGATAACGTCTTTTTTCGTAGTTTAAAGTGACTTTTTGAGAGATTATCTTTAGAAATAACAGTTGGCAAAAGACATAATAATTTGCACATATTAAACATGCACTGGGTAAAATTCTTCCTTTTGGAAGGAAGTCTTTTATATATGAAAAGCCAGGCAAAAATGTACTTAAAATATAAGAGTTTACTGATTGATTCTTCCTTATTTTATGGGTTGAGAGGCTTTACTTATCCACATTAGTCATCAAGTAAGTGATTTTTTAAATGGTGTATCAGTTTCAGTAAACAGGCTTCCAAAGTAGTCTTTTAGTGGAGCAAGAACATCTTTGTGCCAGCCCCATTTGAAATCCTTACAGTACACAATCACAGGAAGCCAAAAGTAACGAAACACCCTAGAGAAACTCAAAAGAAAAAACACCACCAAAATTAAACTACTACTTTTGAACACCTCATTTACATAACAGACAGTCAAAGAGTAGAGAGCTAGCTTTTGCTCCTTTATAGAAGTCTTCAAGCCTTCAAAAGTCACTTATAAAATCAAAAAGAAATTTTGAAAACAGAAAAAAGAAAACCCATGTATTTAGCACCTACTATGTGCATTGTCTGTTATAGGTACTGAAGTTGGAGAAATAAAGGAAACCAGCCTTGACCTTGAGAACTACTAGTTTAATGACAATTGCAGGTGCAGTTTGATCTTGCTTTCTTTGGGTAAGATCAACAACAACAAACCGTTATTTATAGTTTTTTGTTTTATTACCCTATCAAATCTCTAGTAAAAAACAAAGAAAATAATAAAGACTTCCTGGAATGAAAATTTTCAAACCTTCAGACTATAGCCCAGCATCAGCCTCTCCCCATGTTCAAGGCATCTTGAAGAGTCACCTTTCTCTAGAGCGTGGTGTGGGGGAAGAGGGAGAATCCCCCTCTGCCCTTTCCCTTAAGGTTCTTATGGCTGGCCAAATAATTAACAAGACAAGTTAGCAGGAGAAAATAATACCAAGTTTAATAACATGTATACATGGGAGAAAGCAGGGACACTGCGTTTCTCAACACAATAGCAGAAATTCTCGTCTTAAATATCATCTTCAGCTAAAGACAAAGGAGGATGTTGGGGGTGGTGGGTGTCAATTACAGGAGATTACCACTAAAGCACTGTAAATAAGAGTAAGGTTATTATGCAGATTTAAGGCCTCACCTTCCACATTGATAAGTTTCTAGAAATGAGGTCGTCCCCCCTCTTCCCAATACAGAGAGGGAGATATCTTTACAAATGGAGATTTCCCTTATAAATGTAAATGTTTGTCTGGCAACTCCTCGCAGGGCCATCCAGAGAACGTGGCCAGAGAGACAGAACTTCCGATAAGATGGGCTTGTTGGTGCCTTTCCTATTGTAACATCTATTTTACATTATATTACAGCCATGAGATAGAAGACCTGTTCCAGGAAGGAGTTACTATGTCAAATTCTTTAGGCAGTTAGTGGGGGAGGTCAAATGTCCATCAGAGAAAACAATTGAGGTGAAGAGATATATTTCAGGGTGGCCAAATCTTGATCTCCCGCAGTGGGAAGAGAGGAGATTTGAGCCATCCCTCAGCAATTGCCTCTCCAGGCCTGTGCTCTTCCCCAACTCAGTCTCAGCAACTCTTGGACCATGAATAACTGGCTATTCTCACAGGATGAACTGCTGTTATTGTTGCTCTAACTTAAGTAAAAAAAGAATTTCAAATAGGACTATGCCTAAGACTTCCTTCCAATCAAGTAACTCAGGATCTCTGGAGTGGGCTCGCAGCATGGGACGTTTTAAAACTGCTCAGGTGTCTCCAACATGCACCCTGGGTTGTGAGGCGCTGTCTACAAGAACTCCACAGAAGGTGAGCCACAGTGTGCGTGTGAGAGGAGGGGGATGGGAAAAAAGTCCAGGCGGACTTCGGAATTCTAGGCCTGGCACAGAAATCCCAGATGGGTTTGGCACTTTGGATTTGGTTCTTTTTGAGATCTGTTCACCAGTGTTTGGTGCAACATGTCCCCTCTGCCCCTTTATTCCACCTGTAGTACTGTTGCTGGAAAAACCCGGGACCCTGTCACCGTAGCTGAATCAATGAACACAATGACCAGGGGTCGAGGAAAAAAAAATGGTTTAATTTTGCCAGCAAAATGAGGCTGTCGTGAGCTCGTGCCCCAAAACTCACAGTCCTGCTCACAGACATTAGGAGTTGGGGTTTTTAAAGGAAAGTCTGCAGGAAAGAATGTACTTTTTATGACTGTGATTAGAATGTTGTGGAGTTCCCAGGCCTCCTGACACCGAGACAGCTGTTATCTCTATCTATAGCAGGAGATTTAGGGCTCCATCCATCAATCTTCCCAAGTCACCAGAAATTGGGCCCTGGGGAGTGGAAGGAAACTGCCACCAATTAATGATTACAAAGTTTACAAGGTTTTAAATTTCAAGGGGAGGGGAGCTGTGGCTTTGCAGTCTGGTGTCCTCCCATCAGCCTGCCTTTGGCCGAGATAAGGGAAGCTGCAGGGGTCCTCCGTTTGTCTGTCCCTGTGATGAATGGTGGATTCGGCGCCAGGAACCAAGAGTTGGGGAGCTTCATGATAATTTCAGGATATCAGTCTCCCTGTAACAAACCTCAATAACTGGTAATTAGCCAGCATTTCAGTTTGTAGCCACCTGGGCTTTTAACAATTTATTACCTCCGTTTGTCTTGTGGAATTCAGGGACACAAAGGATAAAACAACCAATATCTACATGTGAACGTAACTTAGAGAAGCAGGGATAAGGAAATGGCATACGTGCTTTTGTTTTTTAACCCCGTGTATGCTGGGTTCAACCTAGGGGAACCCATATCAGGGCCAGCATCAGTACTATTCTTCAGGGTATAATTTTTGCCCAGAATAATCACTCGAAAGTGCAGACATACACACATGATCCTCAAGGACTAACAATTTTCAGATGTAATACAGCTTAAATTCACATTCAAGAAGAGAAACAGTTTTCCTAAATTCAACAAAATCTGCAGAAATTGCTCTGCCACAAAGGGAGAGATCAGTATACAGAGTTGCACAGGTAACTAAAAGAAAATAAAGAATGAGACACATTACAGAGTCCTGCCAAACAACAGAACCATGCTGACGGCCACTCTGAGTCACACACAAACAGAAGCTTTAACAGTGAAGCATTTTGCTTCACTGGGGCCAGCCCTACCCCTTCCGGTCTCTGTAGGCAGAAAGGGGCACTAACAGCATTTATTGTTTTCTCTGTCCATAACCCCTCAGGGTGGGAGGTGAGGTGGGTGCTGCTGCACAAGTCACATTACTGCGTTTGTACTTTCTGCTACAGTTTACGCAGCAGATTAATCTCAAATATTCACAAAATGGTGGAATACAAAGGGTGAAAGGATGTAACTTCCCATTGTGTTAGAATCGGAATCTATTAGAGGCACCCTTTATTTCCATGGCCTGCAGGAAGGAAGGAAGCTATAGTCTAGTGCCTTTAACAAAAGAGTCCACACACTATAGTGTAGTGGGCTAATTTACTTAAGGCTTTTGAAGAGTTCATTTACAGAAATAGATTAAAATTAACACAAATCTGGGGAGTCCACCTATAGATTAAATGAACAAACAAGATTCCTTATAACAATACATTGTGCAAGATTTGTGGTTATTACAAACATCACAATTAAATGTTTCTTCCGAAGAGATTTTTTAAAACTTTGTAGTTAAACAGCTGAATATCACAGAGGGCTTGTTCTTCTTCCCTTGAATATGAAAAAAACAGAAACTGTGATCATGATGACAGAAACAAGGTGAATAGTTTTAAAATTATATAAAACATTTGCCACAATTATCTAGTCTCTAACTCTCTCTTCATTCATTGTGCATACTTTTATGGTTCCTGGAATATTAATATTCGTTATCATTCTTTATCTTGCTACAAAGGGCAGTAAACAGCATAGCTCTGAAATCGTCAGAGTTATTTTTTTGTCAAGAAGATTATTTTCTTCAAGGGTTTCTTGTCAAATGCCATTATGATCTATGTTATTTTAATTTTAACCATGACTAATTCTAGTTTTGAGGCTTATAATTTTGACTACAAAACAGAAAATTAGTGAATAGCAGCTAGATAAAAGCAAAGTATATAGAGTGGCTAATGGCAAATATGAAACATTCCTCAGGCAGAAATTAAAAAGTGTCTCCTGGACATGTGTCTTTTGGACAATTTTGGTATTACCAATTTTGGTGTTATTTTGTAAGAAAATAGGTAAAACAAAGTTAAACAGTTTCTTTACTAAAGAAATTTTCAAAGCTTTTCATATGGTAATATACATTATGAATCTTCAAGAGACAAATATACTACATAGCCATTCTCAAGCTCACTTGATTAAAAATACTTTTTTTCATGAGATAATCTTCCTTGACTAGTTTTCTGGAGAACAAACATAGAGAAATTGTGGGTTACCTTGCCGTTCAAATGTAGTCCATAGACCAGGAGCATGGGCATCACTTACTACATTAGAAAGGCTGAATCTCAGCCACCACTCACACCTGCTGAATTAGGATCTGCAAGATTCCCAAGGTGAAACTTTGCATATTCAGGTTTGAGAAGACTTGGGTTAGAAGATAATTCTGAGTCCCAGGTGGCAAACACTTATGTGTAGATAAGCGCATTGCACAATCATCTTTCTGCAATGTAAAGGAAGGGGTCCAGAATATGCCATGCCAAAATATGCCACTTTGGCATAAGGATTATTTTGAGCTGAGGTTTGAGCTGAGGGCAGTTGAGAATCAACAGATGCAGGAAGAGTTCTCTGCCCTCTCTTTATCTACCTAAAAGCAGGGCATAAATTTTCGTTTGAAGAAGGTGCCCACCTCCCATACCAGTGAGAGAAGAAATACTCCTGTCATCTAAGATGAGGGGGTGACACCAAGATGAGTTTGTATAAACAGACCTTACTAAAATAGCTCTTATTTTCCATTAGTTCCCCCATATGTTTCTTAGTCACTTCTCCACAATTTATTGTCCCTTGAAGCCCAAACCCTCTTTCCTTTGTTAAAAGGGTATATATGTCCCAAGTCTAACTGCTTCTTTGAGTTTTAAGTCTTTTCTGTGAACTCCTATGCACATAAATATTAATAAAAATTATGTGCTTTTTCTCCTACTAATGTCTTTTGTTAGTTTAATTTGAAGGCCCCCACTTACTGAACCTAAGAGAGTAGAAGAAAAGTTTTTCCTCCCCAACATAGGCTTCATGAAGGCAGGAATTGTTTTGCTCACAAATGTATCCCAAGCACCCAAAACAATGTCTGTGGAACATCATAGGTATGCAATAAATATCTGTGGATGTAATGACTTATTACCCCATCCAATGCTATGATTAATTAACCATTATGTACTTGCCCTAGTATTCAATTTTAATGGAACATTATCTAGATTTGATGCCTCAAGGAGTGGGTCATGGGCTTGAGAAGAAATGGTAGTCTTTCCAGGAGGCATCTCCACAGAGTAACTTACAGCCTCCCAGATAGACTAAATTCATTGCATATATTATGAAGGATGTTTAAAAAAGAAGACTATGGGAAAATAACTAATGAATATATATTCTATAGGTCATGAAAGTGAGATTTCCTACAAGTCTTTTATCATACTAATACCTAAATTGATTGTATTTCAGCAACTTCCCTCCAAGTTCTCCAAGATCAATTTCACTTTACTCTGTGAGATTGTCTTTCTGGAACGGTTTCTGTGGTGTGTGATCTTCATTCTGGGCCTCTTTCTTCTTCCCTTCTTTAATTCTCAGTCACATTCCTATAGATTGCAAGCCTTAACTGCCACATGGTTTCTAACACTAATGTGATTTGCAGTTAAGCTCCTGATGATCTTTATAACTTGAGATAATGGACTTAACTCCTATTAAGAGTAATTATGGAACAGCTTTGATGTGGAATTATAAAATATGGACACATTTCCTGATTCAATAACGTGGAGCTTTCATATCTAAAAATGCTATAAAAGCATAATTAAAAATAAATGTGTAGTTAATGGAATTAAGGGCATCTTTATGTGATGGCAAATACAGTGCTGTTTATATCAGGTCTGGAGACATACTTAAGAATCTCCTTCTATCCACCATCACCACAAATGAGTTCCCTCATAATATTAATATAGACTCAAACTTGGCCGTTAGTAACTCCTTAAGAAATCCAGTCCTTCACCTCTGGCCTTGCATTCTCTTCTGGTGTCTGCCTTCTCCAGCTACTCCCTGCATACTCTATACTCTAATCTACTGGGCTGTTGGACATTCCTCAGAAGTATTTCATTCCTGTGGACCTTTGCTCAAGTCATTCCCTGGAAAACCCTGCCCAATCTTCCTTCTGCTCATTTCTCTGCATATATTCCTATAAAGTGAATTCATGTAAAGTATAAACCCTTCAGAGGATAGCTCAACTATTAACTCTAGGAAGACTTCTCTTAACTTCTCAGGCTGAGCTCCACTGTACTAGGTGGTTGTCTCTCATCTAGATAAATCACTTTATGTCTGTTTGGGAACTTGTTGGATTCCTATCTCAAACATATATCCAGTTAGGTCTTGCTACATTATGAGCTGCTCAGAGATGGATGTCATGTTTTTCATCTACATCTTCCTAGTACCTAACATCACAGACTCATTCATTCATCAAATAAGCATTTTAAGGAACTCAAAAAATGAAAGACCAGTGAACGAATGATTTGATCAAAAAAGGATGTAAGCAATGCAACTCTTCTAAGCAAGGCATATCCAAATCCAATTTAGTATGTCATTCCTTTCTTCATTCAGTCTTCAAATGCTTTATATAATGTTACATTAAAACAATAACCACCATTTATCAAGCATCCATCATGAAGCAAGCACTGTGGTAGGTATTTTCATACAGAGAGACAGATTCCTTTCTCTGAAGTATTTATGGCTTTCTCAGTTCAAAAAAAATAGAAAAACTTTCTTCGTAGTTTGTGTCTTTCAAAAAACTGCTCCATTTCATCTAAGTTGTTGAATTTATGGGCTTAAGTATTCCTACTCAAGCAGATATTTGTACGCCTGTGTTCATAGCGGCTTTATTCACAATAGTCAAAAGTGAAATAAGCTAGACACTAGAGAACAAATATTATATGATTCCACTTATATGCAGTACCTAGAGTAGTCAAATTAATAGAGACAGAAAGTAGAATGGTGGTTGCCAGGGTCTGAAAGGAGGAGGGAATGGAGAGTTCGTGTTGAATGGGCGTGTTCAGTTTGGGAAAAAGAAAAAGTTCTGGAGATGGATGGTGGTGATGATTGCACAACAGTGTGAATGTATTTAATGCCACTGAACTGTGCACATAAAAAAGATTAAAATGATAAATTTTATGTTATGTATGTTTTACCATAATAAAAAATTCCTCATGGATTAAACTACAAAATATAACAAACTAAAACAAAAACACTCGAAGAAAATATGAAATATTTTAAAGTTTGAACCACAAAATACACAACAAATAAAATCAAAAGATGGTAGAAAAGGAATAAGATACATAATATATAAAGAATTCCTTCCAAACAATAAGAGGAAGCAAATAAGCCAAATAGAAAATGGACAAATGATTTGAACAGACAATTCAGAGCACATATCTCGAAACAGAACACATCCAAAAATAATTCCACATTGATTAAGTATTAAACACGACAATCTAGCTATAAAATATTAGTAGAAAATAGAGCACATTTTGGAAATGCTTGCTATACAAGATACCAAATCTGGACGCTGTAAAGGAAAACATCAACAGATGTGACTATCTAAAAATTTTAAACCCGTACTGCAAAGGCACCATAAAAAGTGTAAAAAGACCGTCTAAAAAGGCCTGTGATATTACTGACATTAACACAGTGCAGTGCATAGAGGAGATGCTTCATAGATAATAGTTAATGAATTATAATTAAAATTTACCTGAACTTCACCTTCCAAACAGCTAGGAGCAGTCTTAATCCAAGGGCATCAATAATGGGCCTTCAGAATCTCATCTGATTTTTTCCTTTCATACTTAAGCTTATAAAACTTGCTATTTGACTAAAAAAATGTTGAAACTATAAAAATATAAAAACAATAAGAAATGTCTCAATATTTTTCATGTACACTTGATTGTTTTAATATATGCATATTATCTTATTTTAAGCCACCCACTAATAAAATGATCCAAACTAAAAAAAAAGTAAAAAGATGATAGAAGATTAATATGAAAATTATATAAAGAACATCTATCAATTAATAGTAAAAGAAAAACAAATCAAATAGAAGATAGGCAAGAATTTGAATAAACAATTCACAGAAGAAATACATATGATTAACAAACATGAAATAATATATAACAAATATAAATAATCAGGAAAATGCCTTTTAAAATATTAATGGAATAATTTTCACCTATTAGAATAGCAAAAAATTGAAAGATAAATAATATCCACGTTTGCAAGTTCCTCATCACTATGCAGGAAACATAAATTGGTACAGAATTTTTGAAGGGCAATGATAGGTTTGATCAATATTTAAAATTTGCATATCCTATAACCCAACAATTATTTCTTGGTACTTATTTGATATATGTACAAAGATACTTACTACAATATTATTGTAAAAATAAACTATTGAAAACCAAACAATCATCAATAGAGAAATTCTTAAATTATCAGTTGTTCATACTATGGAATACTATGTAACAGTTAATAATAATAAAATAGATGTATATGTACCATCATGGAAATCTCATAGATATGTTAGCTAGTAAAAAAATTGCAGAAATATATTTACAGTATTTGACCCCATTCCTATAACAAATGACAAACAAACCATATTTGGTCTGTTTCTGGGTGGTGATCAAGGGAGGCTTTCTCTGCATACATGATTTTTTCCCCCAAGAATGTATTCATACATTGTCCATATATTTTATTTTTACAATAGATGGAATGCAAACACTTATATGTTTTTAGAAGTAAAATTTTTAAATAGGGAAACATAGAAGATTCAGAGGCTCTGAGATTCAGAGGTTCTGAAAGCTCATAATATGCATTTCACAACCAAGAAGGCCTGAGTGAAGGCTCCAGTAAAACTCTGCAGTGGGGGTCTGTCCACAGCCTTTCCCCACCTCAAAACAGGAGAGGCTCCTCAGGGCTCTGGTGGATTTTTGGTTTCTGTTCTTTTCTCCCTATCTTCTTTTTTTTTTTTCCCCCAAAGCCCCAGTAGATAGTTGTATGTCATAGCTGCACATCCTTCTAGTTGCTGTATGTGGGACGCAGCCTCAGCATGGCCGGAGAAGCGGTGTGTCGGTGCGCGCCCGGGATCCGAACCCAGGCTGCCAGCAGCGGAGCACGCGAGCTTAACCGCTAAGCCACGGGGCCGGCCCTCTCCCTATCTTCTTGATTGTCCCCAGAGCACTGGATCAAGAATGAGACAGGCCTGGGAGGGGATTACTCCAAAGCAATGAAAATCTCCCACAATCCTTCCTGATCCAAAGTCCTGCCTACCGTCTACCAGGCTCTGTTACTTAGCATTGGAGCCCAGTGGCTCTTGATATGGCAGCACTACCATCACCAGCCACACCACACTGTGGGGGAGAGCCCAGCTGCCTGACACAGACACCTCTATTTATATGCATTGCTTCATTTAGCTTCCTGACTTAATTATTATGTAAGAGCTATTAATATGCCCATTTTACAGGTAAGTAAAACAAACACTAGCTTAAAGATGTTGAGTAATTGTCAAAGTTCACCTGGTTAGTGAGTCATAGAGTTAAGATTTAAACCCAAATTCAAACCCAATCAATCCAATTCCTAACCCTGTAGACTTAACTATCATACAAGGATTAGTATGGGCTCATAACAAGGAAACACTTTTACTTAACAAAATGCAACCTACGGCTTACAACTTTTTAATGTAAACTGTTTCATTCTGGGGATATTTTCATGACAAGAGTAACATGAAAGAGCAGGATAACTCCCACAAACAGTGTGAATGGACTTTACTGATTTCATTCTCTCAAAATCTGACAGCAGGACCATGTCATCATTCCCATTTTACAGATAACACCAGCCAGCAGTTTTAAAATCAGCTTTGAGCATATTCGTTTAGGATTCATTATGCTGGAAAACCTTTCTCTTAGAGCCATCCGTGAAGATAAATTCTTCTCGAAGAAACTCTCAGAAAAGCCTGTGCCAAGAAATGAGCCTCAAAGCGTATTCAGATTTTAAATGCCTTAAAACTTAGGGTAGATAACCTTTCCCCATCTCCAATACAGGGACTGCCATGCACCTTTCTAGACTCCTGTCAGGAAAGCACACTCCTTTATATTCGCTCCAGGCTGGAGATCCCAGAGAAGCAAAGAAACTCTTTAACCATGGCCCAGCGCAAGGAAGCATCGCATCTGCCGCCTAGACATCATCTCCCTGCATCTCCAGGCATATAAAACAGGGATTTAATGAGAAGAGGAAGCTGGAATAAATGAGAGAAGCCTCCAAATTTTAATGACTTAATACTTTTACTTCAGAACCCATAAACAACTCCTACCATCTGGCCTCATTTTATTTTTTATCACACCGGAGGGAATCTCAGCCTACTACATGATAAAAAAAAAAAACCCAGGATCAAGCTCCTCCTTTCTTGCCAACCCCCACTTCCTGCTCTGAGCACAGAGTCCGCAAAGCAAATCTTTGCTATTATTCTTGCAGAGAAAGAATTCTGGCATGGATGAAAAAGAACTGAGAGTAAGGCAAGCACAAAAGCTGTTTTGTTTCTTTCAAATCACGTAATTTATACTTCTGTGTATGTGAGCAAAGCTGTTTCGGGCAAGCAGATCTGAGCAGGGACGTTGGGACCTTGGCACTGTGTCCCTCAGAGTAGCTCTGAGATCACTTCACCTCACTCTACGTTTACTGTCTCCATTCAAACAACCAGAAGAAATAAAATGAATCAAGAGAACCCCGAAAAAAGGGAAAAGAATTAATTAGACAATAAGGACGGTCACTCTGTATTCTTTTTAGAACTTACATCACTTTAAAAATACCTTTTTAGGGCCTGCCCGGTGGCTTAGTGGTTAAGTGCGGGCGCTCCGCTGCTGGAGGCCCAGGTTCGGATCCTGGGCGCGCACCCACGCACCGCTTGTCTGGCCATGCTGAGGCCGCGTCCCAGTACAGCGACTGGAAGGATGTGCAGCTATGGCATACAACTATCTACTGGGGCTTTGGGGGAAAAAATAAATAAATAAAATTATGTAAAAAAATACCTTTTTAATAAATGAGCAGTATACAAGTTATACGTTGAATGACAGCAAGTAGTCTCAAGTTTTATCGAGTTCGGCCCTTAGTTCATGGCTATGACAGACTGGGATTTTCAGACAGGACTAACTCTTACCCAGGGGTGAATTTGACACATAATGTTCACACACACTCTAGAGGAGGGAAAAAAGCAAATGGAAGAGTTTAATCTGCGGAATGAGTGAATGAGTAGGTCAAAATGCCCTTCCGTGGTTATTGCCTGTGTTCAAATTGAATAACATTTGGCAATACAGTTTTAGTTTATGGGCCAAAGTCTCATTTCTAGGGCTCCTTTTTCTTTTGCGTTATCAACATATCATTTTATTGCCTCGAAACCAATTCAGTCATGTATAAAGGAGGTAGCCTTATTGATTCCCCAATTTTCTATCCATGCCATAATCTCCATAAAGAGGGTTTACCTAGTATAGTAATATGAAAAATAGCTAACACTCACTGAACGCTGAGTATGGGCCAGGCAGAGAGTAAGAGCACTCTCCATATATTAATTCACTTAAACCCCACAATAGCTCGACTAAATGTTTATTATTATTATTTTATGTATGATGAATCTGAGCTTTAGAAATATTAAGTTGAAGTTGCACAGCCAGTAAGTAAGAGTGCCCAAGTTTGAAAGCCAGAGTCTGCTTTTTGAAACTGTGCTCTCAAAATGATATATTGTATCAGAAAGAAAACAAGCTTTGGAGATATCCAGACCCTCAGGCCAAATCCCAGTTTAGTCATTTACTAGCTGTGTGACATCAGAAAAATTGCTTCACCTCTCTGAGGCTCAAATTCCTCAACTATAAATAGGTAGAACAACAAGACCGTCTTGCAGGATTATTGGGAAGTTTAGAAACAATTTAGCACAAACCATGATTCATAAGAGATTCTATATACATTGAGCTATTGTTTTAGTTATTATTAATAATATTTAAAAGTTCAACAATGGGGCCGGCCCGGTGGAGCAAGCGGTTAAGTGCTAGCGCTCCGCTTCGGTGGCCCTGGGTTCGGACCCTGGTCACGCACCAACGCACTGCTTGGTAAGCCATGCTGTGGCAGTGTCCCATATAAAGTAGAGGAAGATGGGCACGGATGTTAGCCCAGGGCCAGTCTTCCTCAAGAAAAAAGGGGAGGATTGGCATCAGATATTAGCTCAGGGCTAGTCCTCACACACACAAAAAAAGTTCAACAATAGTAAAACGCCCACTCCATTTCAGTAGCTTGCTGACAGTTTGGAATATATGATTCTAGGGCTTTCTTCTCAGGTCTGCTCTTTAAAAGCCAGGGAATTTTTGAACATTTCATAATAAATAGGTCAAATTACCTTCCTACCTTTTCAAAAGAAAAAAAATTCAATCAAGTACATTCCTGCTTTCATCCCTAAGGGCTAAAGTAAAAGCTGCCATATCAGCAGATATTTTATTATTCTAGAATGTTTTCTCCTAGAACTTTGTGGAATGCACTATTCTCTTAGAATTCCATTTCCCTTCCCTTTTGAGAGCACAAATGCAATGCCATAGTGTCAGCCACTGCAGGGCTGCAGAAATGTTAATTTCTATTCTGCACATGAAAATTAAATTTAATTATTCCCCAACATGTCAAAAGCATTCATCAAGTCAGGCTGGTTTATGCTGAGCAGAAACTGCGAATAAGATTTAATTTGGAAATACTTGTTTCCGCAAATCTTCCTGAACTCTGAGGAAAAATTACTATTTGTGGCAATACATATGGGAAACCTACTGTGCTGACTAAGAGATGCCGTTTGAGGCGAGAAAGCTGTGAAATGCACTGCACTTATTAATTTCACCACATAATAAATCTTTCACTGAAAGTTATGGACTATAAAGCTTTGTCCCTAGGAACCAGCCCCCAGGAAGTTATGATTGCGTTAAAAGAGGCAGTAGGGATTTACAGAACATATCAACCTTATCAAATATGATAGAATCCTTTGAGAATAAAAAAAAATTGCTGACAGGCAAAAATACGGTCATCGTGCATGTCTGGGCTGTTTTGAAAATGTCGCATAAAATATCAGAGGAAATCATATACCAAGGCTATAGGAAGTTGCTTTGAGCCTGAGTAGCTTAAATGGACAAAAAATATACAGCTGAGGAAAGAAAGAAAGGGGATATGGGAGCAGGAGATATGCCTAATAGTTGAGCCTAGATGGACTTAACTGTTGGGCGGCTTTAAATCCAATTAGTTCTACTGCTTACTATGTATCCTTGAGTAAGTTAATTCCCCTATACAAGGCACAGTTGCCTCATCTGTAAAATAAGGAAATAATATCAGCATTGTTGGATGGTCATGAGGATTAAATGAGATAAAATATGTAAATTGCCCATAGGTGAGAGGTCAATACATGGCAGCTCTCATGTTTCTTGGTTGCATTGTTGGTAGAGTGAAGAGAAGCTGTGAGGAAGCAGCACCTGGAAGTGATTTCAATGAGGACAAACTTGATTCCAGTAGGGCAGGCAGGCAGAGCATGTCTGCGAGATGAGGATTTGACATCAGTTTCAAACACATAAAATTCCAGATACATATAGAACCAAGCACTGGAACACACATTTCTTTGGTCTTTGAGATAAAAGTTATTATCAGGAGTTAAATAAAGCAGATCCTTAAATCAGCCAAATATTTTTATCTAGGAGAAGAGCTACAGTGTATTTATGCCATTCTCTACCAAATATTTGAAAAACATGGAGGAATTGTGTATTAGTTAGGGTTCTCCAGAAAAACAAACCAATAGAAGAGATATTATATATACTATAAATAAACATATAAATAATATATATAAAGATAGAGATAGAGATAGATATTTATTATAAGGAATTGTCTCATGCAATTACAGAGGCTAAGAAGTCCCATGATCTGCCATCTGCAATCTGGAGACCCAGGAAAGATGGTGGTGCGGTTCCAGTCTGAGCCTGAAGTTCTAAGAGCCAGGAGAAGCAATGGTGCAAGTTCTAGTCCAAGTCTGAACGCCTGAGAACTGGAAAGCCAATGGTGTAAACTTCGTCTGAGTACGAAGGCCTGAGAAGCAGGAGTGCTGATAAAGTCCCAGTCTGAAGGTGCAAGACTGATGTCCCAGCTCAACAGTCGGACAGAAAGACTTTCCTCCACCTTTTTGTTCTATTCAGTCCTCCGTGGACTGGATAATGTCCACGCACACTGGGGAGGGTAATCTGCTTTACATCAGTCTACTGATTCAAATGCTAATCTCTTCCAGAAACACCCTCACAGACACACTCAGAAATAATGTTTAACTAAATATCGGGCACCCCATGATCCAGTCAAGTTGATACATAAAATTAACCATAACAAGTTGTGTGTAAAATCCAGAGGAATTGTGATTGGCGACAACATTAGAGGAGTCCATATTTCATGAACATACCAGGAAAAGAAAATTGGAGTTTTCTAAACATTTCTGTGGTTATAGTGATAGGTACTAACAATAGCATATATTTTTCTTGATAATAATAAGGAAGAATCCTTTACATTAGTTAATTAGCTAATTATATTAGGTAATTGCTTCACACAAAAGTGCATTCATGTCTGACATCTTATTGGAGCTTCTAACAGCCCTGTGAGGTAGACAGAGTCCTTCATATTATCCTCAACTTACAGATGAGGAAAACAAAGCTTGGAGAGGTCAAGTGGTTTGCCCAAGCTCACCCAGCCAGAAATGGGAAAGCACAAAATAGGTAAAAGTTCATTTGACTCTCATCCCAGTGTTGAGGAAGCCTATTATTAGTCTTAAATTTTTAAAAGTTATAATACAACATGTTCTTTTTCTGTGACTGTTCATCTATAATAAAACAAAATTTAAATAGTAATTAGAAAAATATCCTATTTATATCAGTTTGCCTTTGGGACATCAGTTACTTTGGTGTGATCCTGCCAACACATCTCTTGATGCTTTTTTAACAAGATAGAATTTCCCATAAACAACATGCCAATGTCTTGATACCTAAAGTAATTACAAGGCATGTCAATCACGATCTCTCACTTCTTGCCACTGCTGATCCCACTTCAAATGCACACCTTTGCAGGGACTGAAAACAGAGTGATGTCACTAGTCTAGCCATGTCACTAGACTTTGAAGATAAAATTATGAAGTGCCAAAAGGAGATGGCAGGTTATAAATGGGTGTCATTTATTCACATCTCAGGACAATATCTGCAGACTCTAGGAATTCTGATCATAATTTCTTAAAACCATATATTAACAACAGTATCTGGACTTGCCGGGTTTGTGTTTCTGACTGCTGAAATGTAACAGGGAGAGTAAGAACACAAACACACATGCACATACACACAGTCTCACACGTGATTACAATTAGTTTTGGTGGCTGCCATAACTCCTCCATAAAGACTAGAAGTTGATTACGAATATAGAAACAGATAGTAATGTGGTTATTATTGTTCAGAAAAGATCATGCTGGTAAAATGACTTTCAGTTAAAAATCAGGCTACTTTGTATCTTACATTTAGAAGACTTAAGTGTTTCATATACACTTAATACTTATCATTTTAACTCATTTTCTTTTTTTTTTTTAATTTTTCTTTATTTTTTTCCCCCAAAGCCCCGGTAGATAGTTGTATGTCATAGTTGAACAGCCTTCTAGTTGCTGTATGTGGGACACGGCCTCAGCATGGCCGAAGAAGCAGTGCGTCGGTGCGCGCCCGGGATCCGAACCCGGGCTGCCAGCAGCGGAGTGTGCGCATTTAACCGCTAAGCCATGGGGCCGACCCTTAACTCATTTTCTATCTTCCACAGCTTTTAAATTGGACCGTTTTATGAACTTCAGTGAAAATAAAAAGCAAAACACTATTTATCTCTTTCTCTCTCCTTGCTGTATCCTCTCACACGACAGTAAGTGCCAAAAATTCTCAACGTTATTAGAAGTTGACTGCTCTGCATGTCTACCTGACTTTTTAAATGCTTATGTAATTTATGCACATACGTTATAGAGCCTAAATTCACATGACTCAGCTGAAAGGGACTTTAAAGACCTGATTTTATAGGTAAGAAAACTAAGGCTCGAGGAGTCAAGTGACTGTCCCAAGGTCACACAGGTGGCTGGTCAGAACTGGCACTAGAACTTAGCTTTCGATCCGAGGATTTGTCCACTTCATTTATATAAAATACTGTAAATGTGGATGTTAGTATTTTTCATTAATTAAAAGTAGCAACGAATGCAAAAGGCCATGATTCTTCTCTCAATATAGGTTGGAAGGGTTCGTCTTAGGAAATAATGACTTGTTCTTCATATTACCCAGAAATTCACCACTTATGTGACGTGTGAAGGCTGAGCTTTACCCAGATTTCCTACATTTAAGCAGTTGAGCACTTCATTTTGAGGTGGTTTGGTAGGGCCTACCGTTACTAGGCTACCTCACCTCTCTGGCTAGACCATAATTGAATCCTTTCGATTAAAAATGAGATAGAAAGATTTTCACTCTTTTTACTCCGTATCGCATACCATGCAAACAATATCTAGATATTTTCTACATTAATGACAGCCGTCCAAAGCCATGTTTGATGGACCAAATAATTCCAGACCCTGGAAGGAATATAACTTGTGTGGTGAAAGGGGAGAACATAGGAGTTTGTTAGCAATGTTCCGTAAGAAAAACTGTAGGAGTGTTCCAGGAAAGTGGGGGGATAGTTTGAACTCTTTTATACTTTTACTGTGGCAGAAACTGTGTCTATGTGCCATTCAATAATAATAATTTTTACCATATTTGTGGTATACAGGGATGAGTTTCTGTCTGATTTATTTGAACATATACATGTGTATGTATGTGTATCACAACAGTAAGCAAGCAGGACTTCTAAACAGAGGTCTAAGTAGAGATCTGTGGGTATCACACATTTTCCTCCCTCATTGCAGATATGCAATCTTCCTTTTTGGAAGGAGTACGTGGCTTGGCAGTACTTTGCTTCAGAGCAGTAAATCATGGCCACATCTGTCTATCCATCTTCTTCTGACAAGAAGAATAAAGTCGTTATGTAGGGGCTCTTGAGCCCCACAGAGAGGATTGTTTTCACTGGTCTTCTATAACAAAAGAATAATAACACATGTCCATTTAGTGCTTGTACATTCAAGCTTACATTTTTCTTTCGATCAAGCATATTTCTGGTCTTATTTGCCATTCTTTTTCTCAAGCTTTTTGCTTGCTCATTATTTACTCAATTATTGCCTAATATGTTCCAGGCACTTTTCTAGGCGTATTAAGATGAAGACATATGGCACCTGTCTTCAAGTAGCTCATTGTCTTATAAAAGTGACAGGCTGGTAAACAAATATTTGTCTTTGTATCCCTAGTATAAACAACCCAAACTCTAAAGGGCCCGCGGCTTCAGCCCCTCTCACATTACTCTTGGGTTATGTTCTACTCCTGGTCCATTGAGGTGTTTACCTTGTTTTAAAGCAGCTATGCCTGTTAAATGTTCTCTTTATGAATGATCTATCATGACGTGTATTTGGAGCAGTGGAGGGTTTCTCAGCTTGAACCTGAAACTCAAATTCACTGGGATAAGAAGTCCCAATGTTTGCTATGGTTTTAAATATTTTATAAAATATGGGAATTAGTTGTTAATTGATAATTTAAAACAAACATGAGCCTCTTGGTTTTAAAAGTATTTTGTAAAGAAAATTATTTTAAAATTTTTGTTAGAAACATTTCATACAAAAATAGTATGATAAGCTCCCATGTACCCGTCACATAGCTACAACAGTTATAACCAGTCTGCTGTTCTTATTTCATCTATACCCACTCCAACACTATTTTTTGTGTGTGTGAGGAAGATTGGCCCTGAGCTAACATCTGTTGGCAATCTTCCTCTTTTTTCTGAGGAAGATTGGCTCTGAGCTAACATCTGTGCCCATCTTCCTCTATTTTGTATGTGGGATGCTGCCACAGCGTGGTTTGATGAGCAGTGTGTTGGTCCACGCCTGGGATTCGAACCTGTGAACCCCGGGCCACCAAAGCAGAGCACACGAACTTAACCACTACTCCACAGGGCCAGCCTCACTATTTTTTTTTTTTTAGTGGAAAGAAAGTGCTGGAGCATTTTAAAGCAAATCCTCAGCATTATATTATTTCTCCCATAAACATTTCATAGTTTTAACAGAAAGAGATTTTTCTTAAAACACATATACCCACGAAATAACATTATCACACCCAACACAGTTAACGATAATTTCTTAATATTATCTAATACCTTGTCTATGTTTAATTTTCTCTAACTGTCTCAAAAGCTGTCTTTTTACAGTTGATAAGGACCGCATATTGCACCTGGTTGATCTTGTAAATCTCTTTCAATGGATATCAATGTACTCTCCCCTTTTTTAAATATCATTTATTTTGGGGAAAAAAACTGTAGAATTTCCCACATTCTGGATTTGGCTCATTGTATATTTGCAGTGTAAATTAGCATATTCTACTTTCTCCCTTTTTTTCTCAAAACTAGTATTTATATCTTCAGGCTTAATTAGATCAAGTCCTTTTTTCAGGGATATTTTATAGGCGGTGCTGCGTAATTTCTATTGCTTTACATCATGTGGCACATAATATCTGTTTGATCTACTTTTGATGACATTAAGATTAATGACAGGGCTCAGGTTGTGTCAACTCAGCTCCACCCTTTATAATTTTCCATTAACCATTCACCTAATGGTTTTAGCAGCCACTGTTGATTGTTACCTAGATCCATTATTTTATTAGGTATTGCAAAATAGTGATTTCCTAATTCTATCCTTTGTCTTGAATTTATTAGCTGTAATTCTTTTATTAAATAAGAATTTTCCTTCAATAGCTACTTGGGTACCCTGAAATATAGTTCATGCAGGAAAGGAAGAATAAATGCATGATCCTCTACCTTTATTTAACAGTTTTCAGAATAATGAGTCGGTGCCCTATCTTTCTTTTCTGCTGGGTCTCCATGGTGGTTTAAAATACCACAATATTGTTTTTTGTCTCCATGTAGTACTTCTTTATTTTACATGGTTCCTTTTCTATCACATCCTGATCTGATTTCAAAAAGGAACATTCTCTTAAGTCTTAAATCTTCTTGAGTCCATAAATTATGAATCTCCTAAAGATTCTTCTGCGTTGTATAAGTCAGTAAGGAAAAGAAGCCATGCTAGGTTTTTCAATCAGTGGACATATAATACAGAATATTGGTTATAAAAGTGACAGGAGGTCTAAAGAAGTAAAAAGGGGAAGATATGAGTAACTGCAAGAAGCTACTCTCCATCTAGGCTGAAGGAAAAGGAAAATGGTGGTGTGCAGTGCCCACAATAACTTCATCACTAAGCCTGCTGGAGCACCTGCGACTGACCTGAGAGCCATTGCTGCTACCACGTTGCAGGAAGCCTGGAACTCACATTTCCACTGATGCTGCAGTAGCTCAGAAGACTTCTCTCCCTGTTGCTGCTGGAACCAGAGTGCCTGAGCACTATGCTGATGGGGATGACAGAGCACTCCCTTCTGCCACTGCTGCTGGGCAGCATTGTCTGAGAGGAGCCCACCAGCAGGCATCACCTCGTGCAGCTGTCACTACTAAAGGAGCCACCAAAAACCTAAAATCAGACGAAAGATGGCTTCTTCTTTTACTCCTGCCTCTCAGTCTAATCTCCTGCAGTGCTTCCCATGAATAGAACCTAACCGGAAGAACCACGCTGGCAAGGGAGCCTGTGAATGTAGTTTTTGGTCTTCTATCCCCCTGCAATGGAGAGCAAAGCTTTAAAGGGCAGGATGAAGCTGGCAACAGACAGACCAATGCCCACACATGCTTCTTTTAGTAAATCCATTAGCACAGAGGGAGTCAACTCCTCTGTCTTCAGTAATACATAGAGCTGCAGAATTTTTTTTCAAAAGTCCTATGATTTTACTTGTTTACTGTTCCACAAACAGGAAATTTTGAGTCTTTGTCAGATAGTTATAGTCAAATAGATATTACATTTAATTTAGACATTACAGAGAGGCCTTTAGTTTCAGATCAATGGCATAAAATTTTAAAATGTATAAGTATTGACCTCAGACCAATTTGGAGATCGAACTATCTGGGCAATGAAAGAAACCAAAGCCATAGCCTTTAGTGGGAGCTTCATGGCTATAAAATGACATGGATGGGATCTCTAAGGAAAGGTCCCCGCCGCACTGGATCTCTGTGAAGTGATAGTTTGTGTCTGGATCCAGGTTGGCCCTTTACACATGGTGAGCATGCTCTTATTACAGCCAATCTGTAAACATGAGGGAAGCCAAAGAGATATCCCAAAGAGTTCCTCAGACCATCCTTACTATCCAGATACAGCTCAGAAAACCTTTGTTCCTCAGACACATGTGTCATGCGAGTGGGCCTGTTCCTACTTAGTTACCTGGAACAAGACCATAGATCTCCCGTCTTTTTCCTGTTATCTAATCAGCATTTTACCTTATAGCTGTTTCTCCAAACGCCTGGTAAGTAGATGATACTTAGCCTTGGTTTCCAAGGCTCCTAAAACATTTCCTCATTTGTGTACTTTCTTTTTTTAGATTTTTAAATAGGAATTTAAGAGGAGAAGCTAGGAACCTGTGCTTATAAAATAACCCTGCTGCAAAATATACCTATACTGTAATTAGTATTTCTACACTTACCTTCCATGTTTCATTAGTTATAAATTGATATAAAATCTATTTTTAAATGTTGCCATCTGTATGAAGTATTAATATTTATTTTTAAAATTTATTTAATAAAGTAAATAATAAAATATATTCCTTTAGTAAATTTCATTTATTTATTGAAAAGGTAATATTTTCATGTGTTTAAAAATACAAAATATAAAAATAGTAAATAGTGAAAAGTCTCCTTCCCTTTCATGTCCTCCAGCCATTCAGTTCCTTTCCCCAGATTCAGCTCTTGTTTATTTTTCCAAATATATTTTATGCACAATAGTATACCCATATATCCTGTTTGCAACTTGCTTTTTTTACTTAACAATATGTATTGGAAATCACTCCATATCAGTAATAAAGAGATGTCAATTCCCCCATGTATAGAATGAGTTCCTAGAAGTGGAATTGCTGGATCTAAGGTTATATCTTTTGTAATTTTGATGGATGTTTCAAAATCATCCTCCATAGGACGATTTATACTGCCCCATTGATACGTAAGAGAATATCTGTTTCCCCACATTCTCACCATCACAGTGTGTTATCAAACTTTTGATCTTTGCCAGCTGAAAAAACTGTCACAGTGTCCTAAAAGAAATTGAATTTCTTTTATTGTAAATGAGGGTAAACATTTTTGTATGATTAAGTACTGTTTTTATTTGCTTTTCTGTGAACTGACCATATTCTTTGTTCATTTTTTTTCAGTTAGATTAATGGTTTTTTTCTTGTTAATTTGTAGAAGTGCTTCATATATTAGGAAAACTAGCCCTCAATTTGTGAGCTAAGTTGCAAATATCTTCTTATTTTATCATTTGTCTTTTGTCTTTGTATATGGTCATCTTTGCAATTTAAAAAATACATGAAGGTGAATTTATCAAGCTTTTCCTTTATGCTTTTGAGTTTTATGTTATATCTAGAAAGAGCTTCCCCAACGTTTGATTATTTTTTTTAATTCTGCCATTTCTAAACATTTAAACCTTTATATTTAAATATTTCATCTATTTGGATTTTTTCCTAGCATGAGGCTTACGGTATGGTTCCAATTTTATTGTCTTATACAGCTACCCATTTCCCCTGAAAAGATTTATTGAATAACTCATCTTTTCCCTATGGATTTGAGCACCTTTATAATCCACTAATTAATTTATTTGTGTCTATTTCTGGACTTTGTGTTCTGTTCCATTGATCTATCTGTTTAGTCATATGCCTTATGATATTAGTTGAAGTATTGTTACTTTATAATATCGTCACTGTCTGTTAGGCTACTTCTCCCTTGTTAATCTTCTCTTTAATACTTTAAAGGCTTCAGGACATTAAGAGATTTCAAAACTACAGATCTAGGCCATCTTTTGTATGTCCATGCAACAGGAAAGACATTGGATGAGTCACAGTCCGTGCAAGCATGGAGTCGGTATCCAATGTCCAGGCTCTTTTGCTGGATGCTGAAAGAATCCCAGTAAACTGGTGATTCAAGATGGTGCCTTTTGTAGGCACCATAGTTTAAGAAACTTGGAGAATGTTAAATAAATGTTTCTGTGTAAATTCATCCCCATTCTGCCTCAAACTGAAGAAGCAGAAGATGAGGGCTCTATCATTTCAGGGAGTCAGGCAGAAAAACCAGCACAGATAAAGAAAGAAAAGTGGATCTAGCATTTGGATCTAGAGCAAGGTGTCTCGATCTTGAATCAACACTTTCCTGAAAATGGAGGCACGGACAAGTCAACTGTCTACTATATTATATTCCCAGTTGGGTAATCTTCAATCATCTTCCCTAGTTTGAGTGTGCACATGATTCAGTTTCAACTCTGATTTATTAAGTGGTTACTATCTGCTCTGGAAGAAAAGCAATACAGAGAAAAATTCTTGCAAAATCTTGGAGTAGATTACCTCAGTGAAAAGCCGGTTTTATCACTTACCAGCTGTGGGGCTCAGGCAAGGTGCACTAACTGGCTGGGCAACCCCCTCCTCTTGACCCATTTTCCTTATCTGTAAAATGTAAATAATAGTAGCCCTACTTCACTGGGTTGTCTTGAGAACTAAATGAGATCCTATGCTGGCACTTAGTGCAGTGCTTGGCCCATATTAGGTACGAAATAAAGTTACTGTTAACTATAATGTTGATCATCATATCACTTATTTTAACAACCAAGCAACTAAATGGTGAAAATTTGTTTTTATTTTCACTTTACAGAAACCAAGGTTTTATGTCTTTCCCAATTTCCATAGTTAGGCTGTTACTACAAGAAGGGTGAGATTCAAACCCTGTTTTGAGTACATTCCTATGAAGCCAACTATCTTTGTGGCTCTAAACCCTAAAATTACATGTTTTCTAAATCTAATACTGACAAATGTAGAGATCTTCCAGCTTTTTCTTGTGCGTCTTCTATTGATTACTTCTCCAGGCAAGATCGACTGACTTCACTGACCCAAAATCCTTGGTCACATTTAAAACCGACCTGTATTCCCTTCCCTCAGTACTTTATTATATTTCCTCAGTCACTCCCTTTAGATAGCGAAACATAATGCCACTAGTTGTAATTGTATCTTAGAATATCTAGTTAATTTTGAGGCAAAGCCCTGAGGCTTTTTACAAAGGTCTTCAGTATTTTTGTTTTTTGTTCACACTCCTTAATGAAATAATAAAAATGAAATCACCACTGGAGTTTTAACACCAAAAGGACTGTCTTATTTAGCCTTCTGTTCCTTGCTATACCTGTAACAAATAAATCTTCCCCCTTTAGAGATGAAGAAATTCAGCATAAAAAATGACTAATTTCTCAAAGCTATAGTCTAAGGTCGAGTTGAGATAAGCCCCAGGAAGTGTCAGCCTTCCGTTCTCCAGCCAGTAGAATACTTAACTTGGCTTGTTGACCTAGAAAATGCTGGCCCACCTGTAATGTAATCTTCTGAGGTAGTTCAAGAGACTGACTTAGTATTTCAGTGCCATGCTGTGCATAAGAAGATTACCTGGCCTCTAAGAGCTCCATGTGGAATGATAGATGCAGGAGCATATGGTTGAATGATGAAGGTTTTAGGATTCATGCTGCAGGACTTTTTGCAGGTTATCTATCTATCTATCTATCTATCTATCTATCTATCTATCTATCTATCTACTTATTCATTTGTTTGTTTATCAATACATCTGATAAACACCAAGCTTCTGGGGAAAATACGGCTAAGGCTAATTAGTACCCACTGACTATGTCAGCATCACAGGACTCCACTGGAATCTAATCTGAAAGATTTACAAAACATTGGAGGAAATAGACAGAAGGAGTCAAAGATACAAGCTCAACTCAAACTAGTCAAGTAATTGGGAGCATACTGGCTCACATAAATGAGAAGTCCGTGACTGAGCTGGAACAGGTGCCCAATTTTTAGAATAGGTGCCGCTTTTGCAGTGAGTCCAGCAAAAGTCCCAAGTTTCACTCTAATTGAACCAACTTTGTTTATATGCCTATCCATGAATCAGTGGGCCAAAAAAGGGAATATACAGTTTTGCCAGGTCTTGGAGTTGGAGTTAAAGTCATCTTTTCACCCCACCCCACCTCATGTCCCAAATTATGTGATTTGAGAATAGAGGAGGGGTGGTTTTCTATAGTTTACTGAAAGTGACATTACCAGAAGAAGATGGAAGGAATGCCAGGCACGCAAAAACAAATGTTTACCCTACATGATCAAAAATGTGATGACACATGTTCCATTATTTTATTCATTCACTCAAACATTAAGAAAACGGAAAATATTAAAGCACAGTCTCTGCCCTCAATGAAATCATAGCCCTTGAAATAATCATATCAGTACATTATTATGATATATTAGGTTCCATTAAAGGTACACACACAAAATAAGCTATGGAAGTACATACTAGGGGATATCAATTATATTTACAGAAGGCTTGGCTATTATTTGGTTATTGAACTTCACATTAATGTCCACAAGTAACATGCTAGTACACATAAATGTAGAGAAAACCAAAACAAAGACCTCACTCATAAATCTTGCTAAGGTGACTAACTTTGTTTTAGATACGTCTACAATCTAATATGGAATCAACAGCTGAGGTAGTTTTTTCATGATCTGCCATTGCTTGATGCTTCTAGGAAAGAATAAGCTGGCAGCATCTACACTGAGAATTTGTTAACTTCCTACACTGCAATTTACTTCTTGATGTACAATGCCACAACTACTATTAAATTTCATACCATGGCAGGTAGTTATTTATTAGATAGGAGACTGCTCTCTTTAAAAAACGTCTTTCACTCTTCCACCGCTTGGAAAGTACTGCAGTTTAATTGAAAATTGGTCTAGTCAATCTGCCGTGGGCTCCTGAGAAATAATTTGTGTGAATAACTATCACCAAGAGCTTCCCCAAGGAGACGCTTTCATTAGGGCTGAGAACACTTTCTGATGATTCTAGTAATTACCTTTCTTTGAGTTACTGGCTCACCAGTACTGTTGTCATAAAGTGCTTTGCTGATTTTCTTTCATGCCTATTGCCTTTATAGCTCAAGATCCCTTAACAGAAAGAGAGAACTATTTAGTCAGGACATGAGTGTTGATTAAGTACTACTTTGCGTGAAGTGTTTATTGAAATGTTTATAAAACAAACTCAGAAAAATATTCTTCTAGAATGTAATAGGACATGGACCCTCATGCTTCTAACTCTCTAAAGAATTTTCTTTGATATGGTTGTTATTATTACTGAAATAAGGCTGTGGGAGTGTGGAGGGAGAATCCTCAGATTGGAGACAGGAGATCTGGGTTTGAATCCTGGCTCTCCCTAAACTATAAGGTAAGGGAAGATAATAAAACCTATGCTTTCCCATGGATTATTATGAAGATTTAGTAAGATAGTGTAGAGAGAAATACATGCATAATGCCAAGCATTGTTCATGGCATTAGAAAGTGCTCATACATGTTTGTTGAACCTGAATTAATGGTAAAGCAGTTGAGTTAGACTTCCAACTTTCTTATATTTGCTATTTGAATAGCAAGAGTTCACTAACACTATATTTGTTCATTCAGTTACTGAATTCAACAATAGCCACCTCCATTTACTTTATACGATAATGGATACTTGGATTGTAAAAAAAAGAAAAAAGGAAAGATACATCAGTTCCTTTACTGATGGGTGGAAAGGCAAGGGCATGAATATTTACATCATGTTGAGTATAGTAAGAGAGGTGTGCACAGGATCCCTGAAACCACGAGGAAGAGTTTACCAGATGGACAGAGTTGAAGCAAGATGAGTAGAGACCAACAGACAGAGAACAAAGCACATGCTAGGTGTGAGGAAAAATGGTATGGTGAGAGAATGGAAAGCAGATCAGTATGACCAGAAAGAGGCTGCATGAAGAGGAAAACCAGGAGGTGAGGGAATAAAGATCAGATCATGAAGGCTCTGGTGTGCCTTTCTAGGAGTTTGAACTTTATCTTTTAGGCAAGAATATCAGAATCACTTGCAGATTAGCTGGTGGTTTAGCTCAGAGTTACTTATGAAGTTGAAAGTCAAGAAGTTGACCAGAGCTGCTGTCACCTGAAGGTTGGATTGGGGCTGGAGAGTCTGCTTCCCAGATAGCTCATTCACATGGTTATTAGCAGGAGAACTCAATTCATTGTCACATGGACTTCTCTTTAGTGCTGCTTCAGTGCCTTCATGACATGGTAACTGGCTTCCCTCAGAGCAAGAATCCTATTGTTTAGATTTGAGAAAGAGAGAGAGAGCAAGGAGGAGGCCACCATGCTGTTTATTACCTGATCTCAGAAGTTACACAATTACATATCCACCATATTTTATTAGTAAGTGAGTCGCTGGGTCCAGTCCATACTCAAAGAGAAGAGAATTATGCTATGCCTTTTGGAGGGAAGAATGTCGAAGACTTTCTGGAGAATATTTTTAAAACCACCACAAGTGGAGATCCTGCTATCCGTTTTCACACCTGATAGATGCAATTGGGCTGCCTGCAAACCTGCTTGCTCATATTTCACTTCTCTGTAGATTTCTGGGGCCATGCCTGTGAAGATGCCCCGCAACATTGTTTTGGGCACCTCTCCCCAGATTGAAGCTGTTCTTGCCATACCCATCTCACACTTCACTCTTTAATTCCTCAGACATGATCTATCTTGATGCCTGTTCAAATCTCAAGATATGACAAATATCCTGCAGATCTCTTCAATGAATCCATGGGAAAAGAGAGCTATGAAGATTGCTGAGTAGGTTCAGATACAGCCTATGGGTCACAGTTATTAAGCTCTCAATAGTTTTGTGGGAGGAAGGGAAAGACTTTCCTATTGTTGGTAGTTGCTAAGTCATTATCTCATTCCAGATGTTTCTAGCTTTCTATTCTTAAAACCAGTTAACTATCGCCATAGTTATTCTGTTTTCTGGAATCCTTATTTGTATAATTTGTGTTTTAGTCTTATTGCCCCTGAAAGCAGAGGCGAAGACAAGAACCAGAGTCCAAGTAGCTTATCTAGGAGGTGATCTTAAGAATCAGGAATGAAGAGCTGGTGAGATTGAAGTAGGGAAGAGAAAAAGTCAATGTAAGAGTGTTTTGTCAAGGTCGTTGTTGGCAGCATTGGGATCTAAATTTTACTGAGATTGTGAGACATGTCGAGAATACTTCCCAGAATTTTCTAGCCAAAAGACAGGAAGCTGGGGCATTTATCCCCTGGCTCCTGTCCCCTATTGGTTCAAGGCAGGCCCCCACATTGTTCAGTTCTCTATACTTTTGGATTGTCCTCCTGGTGGCTGAGTGGAGTCCTGCAGCTTTGGAAAAGGTACAAAAGCTTCAAGTGGGATGCTGCCCATGAGTCTCCAAGTTCACAGGAGCTGCCCACTGCAGCTGCAGCTGAAGTCAGAGGTGGCTGAGGGGATGTGAGGCAGGACAACAAAAGCCTGTGCTGTGACTTGTAAATGAGCTCTGAAGGCAGCACTTCAAGGGATATGTTTATCCTATAGATGTTAAAACAATCTTTGGAGCAAGGGCATTGCCTCTTGAGGTAATTGCTCCAAAAGAACAAGATTTATTTGGATCTCTAAGTTGTGAAGTTTATGTATTGTTTTGAAGAGGTTTAATATCACACCTCCTACGGGGCAGCGCAAATCAGAATTGTAAAGTGTAGGAAATATATATTTTCTTATTTAACAGATTTCATTTTTTAGAACAGTTTTAAATTTACATAAAAATTGAGCAGATAGGACAGAGCATCACCATGTACTCCCAACTCCCCCACATACAGTTTTCCTTACAGAAAAGTAAGGGAAAGTGTGTTAAAGTAAGATTATTAACATCTTACTTTACTGCCGTACATTTATTACAATTAATGAACCAATATTGATAGATTATTGTTAGCTAAAGTCCATAGTTTACATCCAGGTTCACTCTTTGTGTTGTACAGTTCTATGGATTTTGAAAAATACACAATATCCTGTCTCCACCTCTATGATATCATACAAAATAGTTTCACCACCCTAAAAATTCCCTGTGTTTCACCTATTCATCTTCTTCCCTCCCCCAAGTCCCTGGAAACCACTGATCTTTTTACTGTCTCTATGGTTTTGCCTTTCCACAACATCATATAGATGTAGCCTTTTCAGACTGGCTCCTTGCACTTAGCAATACGCATTTAAAGTTCCCTTACGTCTCTTTGTGGCTTGATAGCTCACTTCTGTTTATCACTAAATAATATTCCATTGTATGAATGTACTACAGTGTACATTTGCCCATTCACCTACTGAAGGACATCTTGGTTGTTTCTGGTTTAGGGCAATTATGAACAAAGGTGCTATAAATATTTATGTGCAGGGTTTTGGGTGGACATAAGTTTTTAAATCCTTTGGGTAAATACCTATAAGTGCAATTGTTAGATTGAATAATAAGCTTATGTTTAGCTTTTAAGAAACTGCCAAATTGTCTTTCCAAGTGCTGTACCACTTTGCATTCCCTCCAACAATAACTGAGAGTTCCTGTTGCTCCACATCCTCACCAGCATTTGGTGTTGTCACTGTTTTGGAATTAGAAGTGGTATCACATTATTGTTTCAATTTGCAATTCCCTGATGATATGTGATGTTGAGTATCTTTTTATATGCTTATTTGTGTCTTCTCTCTTTTTTTCTTGGTTAGATTGACAAAGGTTTATCAGTTTGTTGATCTTTTCAAAGAAGCAAGCTTTTTGTTTCTTTGATTTCTGGTTTACAATTTCATTGATTTCTTCTAATTTTCATTATTTCTTTTCTTCTACTTGCTTTTGCTTAAGCTGCTCTTCTTACTCTAGCTTCCTAAGGTGAAACTTAAATTATTCATTTGCATCTTTTTTCTTTTTTAATATATGCATTCAGTACCATAAGTTTCCCTGTAAGCACTGCTTTTGGTGCATCTTACAAATTTTGATATTTAGTTTGAAATATTTTTTGAATTTCCTTTGCAACTTCTTTCATCCACTTGTTATTTAGAGGCATGTTGTTTAATCTCCAGTTATTTTGGGATTTTCAAGCTTTTTGTTATTGATTTCTAGTTTAGTTCCATTGTGGTCTGACATACTTTGCATGATTTCTATTTTTTAAAATTTGTTAAGATGTGTTTTATGGTCCAGAATGTAGTTTATCTTGGTGAATGTTCCATGTGAGTTTGAGAAGAATGTGTAGTCTGCTGTTGTTGGATGAAGTCTTCTATAAATGTCAGTTTGATTCAATTGGTTGATGATGCTGTTCAGTTCAACTATATTCTTACTGCTTTTCTGCCTGCAGGATCTGTCAATTACTGAGAAAGGAGTGTTGAAGTCTTCAATTACAACAGTGGATTTGTCTATTTCTCCTTGCACTTCTATTGCTTTCGCCTCATGTATTTTGATACTGTGTTGTTAGGTATACACACGTTAAGGATTGTGGTATCTTCTTATAGATTTGACCCCTTCATCATTATGTAATATCCATCTTTGATAATTTTCCTTATTTTGAAGTGTCTGCTTTTTCTGAAATTAACTATTCCAGATTTCATCTGATTAGTGTTAACATGGTATATCTTTTTCCATTCCTCTACCTTTAATCTATCTGTGTATTTATATCTAAAGTGGGCTTCTTGTAGACAACATATAGTTGGGTGTTGTTTTTTAATCTATTTTAACAATCTCTGTCTTTTAATTGGTGTATTTATGCCATCACATTTTAAGTGATTATTGATATAGTTGGATTAATATCTGTCATGTTTGTAACTCTTTTATATTCTTTCCCTTCTTTGTTTCTTGTCTTCTCCTCTTTTTCTGCCCTCTGTGGTTTTAATTGAACAGTTTATATTATTCCATTTTTCTCTCCTCTTTTAGCATATCAATTATACATCTTTAGATATTTTTAGAGGTTGCTTTAGAGTTTGCAATACACACTTACAAATAATCTAATTCTACTTTCAAGTAACATATTACCACTTCACGGGTAGCTCAGGTACCTTATAACAGGGTATTCCAAGTTCTTCCCTCTCATCCCTTATAACATTGCTGCCATTCATTTCACTTATCCATATGCTATAATCACCAAAACATTGTTGCTATCATTGCTTTGAATAAACAGTAATCTATTAGATCAATTAAGAATTAGAAAGTTGTATATCAATTATACCTCAATAAAAAAAGAATTAAGATAATAAAATATTTTTTTACCTTCATTTATTCCTTCTCTGATGTTCTTCCTTTCTTTATGTAGATCTGAGTTTCTGACCTATATCATTTTGCTTCTCTCTGAAGAACTTTTAATAATTCTTACAGGGTAGATGTACTGGTGAATTCACTCAGTTTTTGTTTGTCTGAGAAAGTCTCTATTTCTCCTCCATTTTTTAATGATTTCACTGGATACAGATTTTTTATATTGGTAGTGTTTTCTTTAAACAGTTTTAACTTTTAATCAGTTTCTTTACACAGAAATATTTCTTTAAATTTTTTTTTTAAATATTTTGCTCCACTCCCATCTTATATGCATGGTTCCTGGCAGGAAGTCTGATGTCATTCTTATCCTTGTTCCTCATAGGTAAAATGTTATTTTGCTCTGGCTTCTTTCAAGATTTCTCTTTGTTTCTGGTTTTCTGAAGTTTGATTATGATATGTCTAGATATAGTTATTTTTTGGTATTTATCTTGTTGGGTATTTTATGAGTTTCCTGGATGTGTGGTTTGGTACCTGTCATTAATTTTGAAAAATTTACAGCCATTATCACTTCAAACATTTCTTCTGTTCCTTTCTCTTTCCTCTCCTTCCCATATTCCCATTACATCTGTTTCACCCTTTTTCTAATTGTCCCCCTGTTCTTGGACGGCTGTTTCATATTTTTTTCATTCTTTTTTTCTCTCTGCATTTCAGTTTGGGAACTTTCTACTGACATATCTTCAAGATCACTGACTCTTTCCCCAGCAGTGTCCAGTCTCCTAATGAGCCCATTAAAAGCATTATTCATTTCTTTCACAGAGTTTTTGCTTTCTAGCATTTACTTTTGGTTCTTTCTTAGAGTTTTTGTCTCTCTGCCTACATTATTTATCTGTTCTTATGTGTAATCTACTTTTTTCGTTAGAGTCTTTAATTATTGATCATAGTTGCTTTAAATTCTCTAGTTAATAATTCCAAAATCTGTGCCATGTCTGAGTCTGGTGCTGATGCTTGCTTCATCTCTCCAGATGTGTTGTTTCCTTGTCTTTTAACATGCCTGGTAATTTTCTGGTGAAAACCAGACATGATGTATTGAGTAATAAGAACAGAGGTTTTGTGATAATCTGCCTAGGAGGCAGGCTGTGTTCAATGTTTGCTGTAGCTGTAGGTGCCAGAGGGTTGAGTTTCCTCGAGTTTTCATGTGTTTTTTTTACTCCCTTTTGTCTTTGTGCTTAACTAAGACCTCCTTCTTAAATTGAGTCTGTGTCTTGTAGTTCTCTCAGTTGTAGTCCACTAATATTATACTGGAGTCCTGTTGATATGATGCTTGATATGATGGTAAGACATTTTCTATAATCTTATGATAAAATCTCATTTTTCAAGTGGGCCTAAGTCCTTGGGCTGCAGTAGTGCTCCTTAGGTTTTTTTCTCCTCCCCTTACCTGATAAGGGGATAGGAAGGCTAGAGGGGCTGAATCTGGCCAACTGCCCTTCCGTGAGGTCAGATAAGACTCTGGTAACAGTTTCCCTAGAAGAGCAGGCTTTTGTTATGGAGGAGCTCTGAGCATATTTCAAAATGGTTACTTTTCCTCTCCCCCCCGCTTTAAACACAGAAGGGAATTTTTCTCTCATCCTCAAGGTGAGAACTTGGTGAGATTGCTGGAGGTAAAACCCATGAAAGTGTGGCGATCTCTCTAAGGGTGGGCCCCTAGGAGTTTTTAACTCTCAAGCTAGTCCATACGCACTCTCCAGAAATTCACCAAAATTACCATGGGAGTGTTCTACCTGTTTATGGCTCCAGCAGCTCCTGCTTCAGGTAAACTGATCTCAGCTGTGATTCTCTGTATTCACCATTCTCTCTAGATTTTGGGAGGCAATTTTCTCTGTGACCTCAATTCTTTGATGGATCTACGAAAAGTCATTGATTTTCAGCTTTTCAGTGTTTTCCTTATTGTAAGGATGGAAATAACAACTTCTAAGCTCTTTATACGTCAGAGCTCAAAAAATATTTTAACATCTTTATTGAGGTATATCTTACAAATTATAAAATTCACCTATTTCAAGTGTACAATTCAATGATTTTTAGCAACTTTGCTGAGTAAGGCAACCATCACCATAAGTCAGTTTAAGAGTATTTTCATCTCCCAAGTGGAGGAGTATGTTTTTGATATCTCCAGCCCCTTTATAGAAACTCTCCCACATGTCCAGGCCTAAATGCCTTTGCTGATATTCCCCCAAAGTTTTATTCTATCTGGTAAAATACCATCGGCTGGAACTTTCCTAATTCCCAGCCTTGTTTACCTCAGAGACTGGATTTGGGGTTAGAAGACTCCACATTGCCACTTACTGTCTTTATTACCTTAGGCAATTCACTTAAACTTTGGAGAATTTCCTGAGGAAAGAATGCAGAAATTGTTTATCCTGATATGCGCTGCAACTAGCAAAATAGTAGGCACATAGATGATGATCAATAAATATTTGTGAATGAACAAATGTGGAATTGGTTTCAAGATTCATGAAAGGTGGGATTAGACAAGATCGGGAGCTGTGTTCGTGGATCTATGTGTACATTTTTTGAGGGCTACAGGAATGCCCTGATACTGAATGAAAAATTTTATCAGTATAGCCTTCATGAGATTTTCAAAGGATTCAAGGCACAAAGGGGTGAAGAACAATGGACTAGATCATATCCAAGGACTTTTCCAACTCAAACATTCTGTCAGTCAAGGTACACTGTATTTCCTATTTCTAACTCAGGATTTTGATAACCCAGATGTTATGTAACTGAGAGCCTTTTGGCATTTGGCTCTAGTTATTAACAAGATTTCCTCCTACCCCACACACCTGAATTTGTACAGCGTTGGTAAAAGGTGTATTCCATACTACTTAGGCTCAGACTGCAAGGTGCTAGTTCGCTCAAGTCTAAATTTTGGTATCTCACCACCTCTAGCTGACCATGAAAAAGACAGAGGTTGGGGGATTGAAGGGAAAAGAAATGACTAAGTCTGAAAATCAGACCCTGGCTTAATTTATCCAAATAGCTGCATGTGTGGAAGAGGTAGAAATGAGAGTTAAGTTTGCCTGGCCAGCCCCAAAGAACCAGGCTCTGTTTAGACCTGCTTATCACTTGGAAGCAGGAAACAAGAAGTAGAACCCCGGTTTCGTCCCTTAAAAGACCACCATAAATTAGATTGCAATTCTTCATTTTTTAGAGGACAAGCTGGTAGGTGAGCTAAGAAGAGTTTGGACAGAAGACGCAGGTCTGATGTGGAAAGAAAGAGCTGAAAATTTCCCTCCCTCCTACCCTGGACATTGGAATTTACTTTGATTGATACGCTGTCATTCATCACTCAAGCATGATTTTTGCCTTGAGCATGACTTCAATCTGATAAATGCTTTGTTGTTCTAACAAATGCTTTGTTGTTCTTACTGTACATAACCTTTCCTTAGGCCAACTTCTGTAGCATTTCCACATATCCTCGGTCAGACATGTAGTCATTGCTAACACCTAAACTCTTGATACATTGGATTTATAATCATTTTTTTACTCACTCATGCCAAATACACACACACATATACATATATATACACATATACATAACTAAATACAAAATTAAATATATTTTGACTAGTAGGTGGTCAATAAATATTTATCAAATGAATGAACAAATGCATAAAAGAATCATTGCTAGCTTAAAGCATTTAGCTTGATAAAGTGACTAACACTTCATCATGTATTGATATGTTTACTTAAATCAGTCTTTTTCCTCCTTACCCCCAACAACACATGATAAGATACAGAGCAGTAGGAGGAAAGGACAAAGGTCAGATACATTTGGGGATGTAAGAAATCAGGATCATAAGAAAAAATTTTCATTGCTTTTGCCCTCAGATACCAGGAACCATGGTGAAGTATTGTCTCATGGATTATCACAATAGTCCGGTAAAACATGTAAGGCATGATTATGTGTATTTTTCAGAGGAGCTAGAACTAAGTGAAAGTAATGGACTTGCTAAAGGTCAAAGAGCCAGTAAATGATACAGCCAAGCCATGAGTCCACCGTCAACTCCAGTTTAGCACACAGCCAGCCTTCATTTCACCCAGGGCCTGCTCAGACTGAATCTAGGGCTCAATGCACAGAGTAGGCTGTCGGCAAAAATATGTGGAATACAAGAATTTAGTTAGGAAAGCATTATTGCTCATACAGTTTGCAAACCGGGGAGACATGGCCTTCGGCAACAAACAGAAAGTAAGCACAGGAGAACAAAGAAAGGGGGCTGCCCTTAAAGAAAAAGTTCCTGCCCAGGTTCCCACTCAGGTCTGCTTATGCAAATGAGGGATGCAAGCAGCTTAGCCCTGGTTGGTTACGTCCAGGTGGCTGTTAGGGGCTTTTGTAAAATCAGGAACTCTGGCAGAGTCAAAGCTTAAGAGTGCATTCTGTGGGGTATTTTTTGAGAACAGAGTGTATGACTGCATCCTGGTCCCATCGTGACCACTTGACTCCATTTTGTTTTGAGGTCCCATTAGTTACAGAGTCCACCTTGTTCTCAGGTGTCTTTTTGATTTCATTTTATTCCACGTGGCCCAGGCTGGCCCACAAAAACAAAGCGGAGGAGAGATTTTCTTTAGCTCCTGGCTGCATGGTAGCCCATCTCTGAGGGCTCAGCTGAGCTATGGTGGTGGCAAAGACTTCTGACTCACGTATTTTATGCTAAAGAGACCTGCAAAACAGCTGGAAGTTTATTCTCTCTACTAAGAAAAGCGCTTGGCCGCTGGACCCACAACTGCACCTCGTTTTCATTTGACATTCTTAATTAAGATTGATTTGCTAATAGTCTCTAAAGACGGCAGTACAGTAGGGGGTGGGTTCTGAAATGATCTTACTCATAAATGGATAAGTCATTAGTATTCTAGGAAAGCCTTCTACCCATCTGTATGGCTGGGATGGGAGGACCAAAGCACAGAAAGGAGTTGGTGAGGACTTCTTCACTGGTGAAGAACATAGGTTATTTTCCTTGATAAATCAGGATCAAATACATAGACCTATGCTTATCAAACCATACAATCACTTGGAGTGCTTGTTAAAAATGTAAATTCCGGGTAGCCCTCCCTAGAGATTCTGATTGCATAGTTCTTGGGTGTGGATCAGAAAAATCTGCCACAGCATGGCCTGACAAGCGGTGCATTGGTGCACACCTAGGATCCGAATCCGGGCCGCCAGCAGCGGAGCGCACGCACTTAACTGCCATGCCACGGGGCCAACCTCAGTTTTTAACTTTTTATTTGCAGTGTACGCTTTCTACAAACCATATATATTATGGGACCACCTAGCTCCATGTATACACAACCCCTATACATATGGCCAGAAGTGGTCTCTGAGGACTTCTTCTAGGGCTTCCTAGAGAACAATGTGAAAACCAGTATCAAGAAAGGAGAGGGGCCGGTCCGGTGGCATGGTGGTTAAGTTTGCATGCTCTGCTTCGGCAACCCAGGGTTCACAGGTTCAGATCCCAGGCATGGACCTATGCACCACTTATCAAGCCATGCTGTGGCAGGCATCCCACATATAAAGTAGAGGAAGATGGGCACAGATGTTAGCCCAGGGCCAATCTTCCTCAGCATAAAGAAGAGGATTGGCAACAGATGTTAGCCAAGGCTAATCTTCCTCACCAAAAAAAAAAAAAAAAAAAGAAAGAAAGAAAGAAAGAAAGGAGAGGAAAAAAAGAGAAAGAATTGAAAGCATAGAATAAGTTGGTAGAAATAAATCCAAACATATTAGGAATTACATTAAATAAAAATGAACTCATTTGTGCTTCCAGCCAAAATGGAGTAAAAGAGGGACCAAGTTTATTTTACCCACCTTAAACAACTAGAAAACCAGAAAAAAAATACATGAAACCATGGTTTGTAGACATTGGACAAGAAACAACACAGGACTGATCCCAAGAGGAGGAAAACGAGCACTGTTTCACCAGATTACTGCCCAGTGGCAGTTTCCATGCTGCATGTTGCACAAAAAGGGGGAACCCAAACAGAGCTCTTTGCTCCTGCTGAGTTGGGGAGGCAGAGGTTGAAGTTTGGAGAGATCACAGTGGCTAGAACTTGAGAGGACGAGTACCATAGATGAAAGAGCTGGACAGAAGAGAGAGAGAGAGAGAGCCCCAAGATTTGCAGAGGGTCCCCTTGAGTCTTTGACTGAAGGCTGATATGCACGATGTGAGAGGGAAAGAGAGTGTGGTAAGAGGACCTCCAAGGTGAGGCACCTTGACAATATATAAAAAGAGCCATGAAGGGCCAGCCTGGTGGTGTAGTGGTTGGGTTCACATGCTCTGTTTCGGCAGCCCGGGGTTCATGGGTTCGGATCCCGGGCACGGACCTACGCATAGGTCATCAAGCCATGCTATGGTGGCAACCCACACACAGGATAGAGGAAGACTGGCACAGATGTTAGCTCAGCGACAATCTTTCCCAAGCAAAAAAGAGGAAGATTGGCAACAGATGTTAGCTCAGGGCCAATCTTCCTCACCAAAAAAAAAAAAAAAAAGAGCCATGAAATTGTCATATACCTTGACCCAGGAATCCTACATCTGACAAATGTTATGTACATCCACATGTCCACAGCTGCATTATTTATCATGGGGAAACACTGAAAGATCTGTCTAAAAATTAGGTAATGATTATGTAAATTGTGTTCTATAAACTAAATGATAACCTGGGGTCCTTGAACACAAAGAATCCATGAACCCTAGTGCTGTACAGTACATTTTGAGGACATATACATTTTGGGGGCATATCAGTGGTTCTCAATCCTGGACACATTAGGATTATCTGTTTTGTTTTGTTTTTTAATGCTGATGCTTGGTCCCTTCTCCTGAATTTCTGAGGATGAGACTTGGACAGTGATCTTTCTAAAGCCCACATGTTATTCTGTTTATTTGAGATTTTTCTTGTTTGTTGAGATAGGCCTGTATTGCTATAAACTTCCCTCTTAGAACCGCTTTTGCTGTATCCCATAAATTCTGGCATGTCGTATTTTCATTTTCATTTGTATCTAGGTATTTTTTGATTTCTTCTTTGATTTCTTTATTGACCCAGTTGTTGTTCAGTAGCATTTTGTTTAATCTCCATGTATTTGTGGTTTTTCTGATTTTCTTCCTATAGTTGATTTCTAGTTTCATACCGTTGTGGTCAGAAAAGATGCTTGGTATTATTTCAATCTTCTTAGATTTATGGAGACTTGTTTTGTGGCCTAATATGTGATCAATCCTGGAGAATGTTCCATGTGCATTTGAAAAGAACATGTATTCTTTGGTTTTTGGATGGCATGCTCTGTCTATATCTACTAGGTCCATCTGTTCTAGTGTGTCATTTAAGGCCAATGTTTCCTTATTGATCTTCTGTTTGGATGATCTATCCATTGGTGTAAGTGGAGTGTTGAAGTCCCCTACTATTATTGTGTTACTGTCTATTTCTGTTTTTATGTCTGTTAATAATTGCTTTATATATTTAGGTGCACCTACATTGGGTGCGTAGATATTTATAAGTGTTATATCCTCTTGTTGGATTGTTCCCTTGATCATTATGTAATGCCCTTCTTTGTCTCTTTTTGCAGTTTTTGTTTTAAAGTCTATTTTGTCCGATATGAGTACTGCTACGCCAGCTTTCTTTTCATTGCCATTTGTGTGGAGTATCTTTTTCCATCCCTTCACTTTCAGTTTGTGAGTGTCTTTAGGTCTGAAGTGTGTCTCTTGTATGCAGCATATATATGGGTCTTGGTGTTTTATCCAATCAGCCACCCTATGCCTTTTAATTGGGGCATTTAGTCCATTGACGTTTAAAGTAGCTATTGATAAGTATGTACTTACTGCCATTTTTTAACTTTTTTTCTCAGTGTTTTAGTAGTCCTTCTCTGTTCCTTTCTTCACCTATACAGAATTGATGGTCTCTTTAGTTTGACCTCTGTCTGAAAGCTCTACTTTTTAACTCCCCTCCTCCCTCCTTTTATGTTTTTGATATCATATCTAACCTCTTTTTTGTGCATTTGTATCCATTGCCCTCTTATCATGGAAATAGATAATTTTTCTTATTTGTGGTCTTCTCTTTTCCCCTAAATCAGTCCCTTTAACATTTCTTGTAGCACTGGTCTCTTGGTGGCAAACTCCTTTAATTTTTGCTTGTCTGGGAAATTTTTGATCTCTCCTTCCATTTTGAATGATAATCTTGCTGGGTAGAGTATTCTTGGCTGTAAGTTTTTTCCTTTTAGCACTTTAAATATGTCATGCCACTCTCTTCTAGCCTGTAAAGTTTCTGCTGAGAAGTCAGCTGATAGCCTTATGGGGTTTCCTTTGTATGTAACTTGTCTTTCTCTGGCGGCTTTTAGGATTCTCTCTTTATCTTTAATTCTGGACATTTTGATTATGATGTGTCTTGGTGTGGGCCTCTTTGGTTTTATCTTGTTTGGGGCTCTCTGTGCTTCCTGTACCTGGATGTCTGCTTCCTTCCTTAGGTTAGGGAAGTTTTCATCTATTATTTCTTGAAATAGATTCTCTGCCCCTTTGTCTCACTCTTCTCCTTCTGGGATACCTATAACACGGATATTAGTGCGCTTGATGTTGTCCCAGAGGTCCTTTAGACTGTCCTCACTCTTTTTAATTCTTTTCTCTTGTACCTGTTCATCTTGGGTAATTTCTTCTAGCCTTTCGTCCAGCTTGCAGATCCGTTCTTCTGTATCCTCTACTCTGCTTTTGAGTCCCTCTAGCGAATTTTTCATTTCTAGTATCATATTTTTCATTTCTGATTGGTTCTTTTTTATATCTTCCATTTCTTTGTTGACATTCTCACTGAGTTCATCTATTCTCCTCCCCAGATCAGTGAGCATCCTTAACACTCTTAGTTTGAACTCACTGTCAGGTAGGTTGCTCATTTCTGTTTCACTTAGTTCCTTTTCTGGGGTTTTGTCCTGTTCCCTTACTTGGAATGTATTCCTTTGCCTCCTCATTTTGCCTCTTTCCCTGTGCTTGCGTCTACGTATTAGGTAGGTCAGCTATGTCTCCTGCTCTTGGATAGGTGACCTTATACAAGTGATGCCTTAGGAGGCCTGCAGGGTGCTTCCCTCAGTTCTCATTGTTCCAGGGGTGACCCCTATGTTGACTACGTGTGTCCTTCTGTTGTGGCCTGTTTGCTCTTCCTGTATGCGCCCAGGTAGGCTGAGTTATGCTCCTGGTCAGCTGTTGTAATGCTCAGCTGTTTGTAGTTGTTTTGGGCCCTTCAGTCTCTTTATCAGGTGTGGGGAGCCCCAGCACAGTTGGCTGTAAGTTCTAATACCACATTTGTGTTGCAGTATTTCTTTTAAGTGAGTAGGCCCCCAGCATGGCAGGTTGTTAGGCTCAGGGGCTTACAATTGCTATAAGCCTCCAGCCTGTAGGTCTCTTGTCAGCTCTCTGAGGATTGCAGCTGGGTGGGGCTGGCCTCAGGCACAGGAGCACCCAACTGTTTCAGACTTTGGAAGGTGGGGCAAACCCCCTATGTGGGTCTTTGAGAAGCACAAGTCTTCTGCAGCTGACAAGCCCTCCTGCCCACAGGTCCACACACACAGTCAACACAGTCCTGCCCCATCTGTGCACCTCAACCTCCCGAAGTGGACCCAGTCTCTCCATGGCAGGAGCCCCACACACTCCACCACTGCCCCACACTCTCCACCCACTCCTTGTGCACGCCCTGCCCCACTGAAGTCGGCTTAGTTGCCAGGTTGCAGAGAATCCAGTCACCAATCTATGCAGGCCCACAAGTTGCCTGAGGGCTTGTTGTTTGGTGGGGCCAGTCTCTAGTGTGGGCTGCCTGCCCTGGCTGAGCTGGATTAAATCGGTTCTCTAGTGGGTGTGGCAGACCTGGGCTAGCAGGCCCCAGGGAGAACTCCAATGGTGTCTGTGTCAGCACGCCCACACTAGGCCACAACAGTGGCCGCCGCCAATGTCCCAGTCCCTGGAGAGGTCTCACCTCTCACCGAGATGCACTCAGGGCCTATCAGGTGAGTCTCTTTTCACCAAAGCACTATGCACCTTTCTTTATGGTGATTTTAGGATGCTTTCTGAAACGGGTGAGTTTGCACGCAGGCCCTTTAAGAGCCGGTTTTAATTTCTTTGTGAACCAGGTTTCCTGGGGGTACTCGCCAATGTTTTAGTAGCAGGCAAAGTCAGATATTATGCCGCTGGTCTCGATTGTGCTGGGTCCACAAAATGCCTACAGCGGGGGCGCTCCCCGGCTCAGGGTCCCCCTCCTCCAGGGAGGGCTGCATACCTTTGGGCTGCTCCCGGGTGGCTGTGAAGCTGGCAGCTTGTGAGGGCGGCGTTTTTTCTCTCCACAAGGGAGTTTCTGCCTCTTCCACCTCAACCAGGACTGTCCTTTGTTGCAGGAGTTCCGCTTATCCAGTTTTCAGTTCTGTCTCAGGGGTAATTCCTCCACGAGTAGTTGTAAATTGGCTGTGTCTGCAGGAGGAGGTGAGTTCAGAGTTTGCTTTTGCCACCATCTTGACTTCTCTCTCCCACCATGTTATTCTGGAATTTTCACCTAAAATATTAGAATTACTTTCATAGATAAAAATAGTATGCAGTCATTAAAAATACTTATTGCAAAGATTATTTAAAAAATGGGAAAATACTTATGTTGAAAAAAGTTCAATGCTAAACTGTATATATACTGTGATTAAAATTAGGTGAAGAAAGTATATAAACGTGACAATATCAGAAGGAAATATGGCAAAATATTGCCAAGAATGGTTTTGGTAACTCTTGAGTATCTTTCTCTTCTTTATTTTCCAAATTGTCTGATTCATATTTTTTGGGGGTGGTTGTCTTTGAAGGATACACAGCAAGCGGTGGGTCAGGAGACTGCAAGTAGATTGCCCTCCTGTGGAGCCCGGTGTCCTTAGCCTCCTGATATTTCCCTTTCAGACTCAGTGTGCCACTGAGTCATTGTCCCACCTGCATCAACCAGAGAGCCATCTTGTTAAAACTAAAAAATACGATGGCCTAACTTAAGGGTTTCCCTGCAGGTTGTCTCCTTCTAACCTCTGCCCTTTGGGATGGCCTATAGTCTTTCAGACCTCCCAGATCTAACTTTTCTTTGGAATCACTGTTATAGATTAGCTATTTTTCTTTCCTGAGGAGACCTAAATTAAGAGATAAACATTTGGGATCCTAAACTCTTTTCCCAGAGAACATGGAAAAATCTCCGTGTTTGGAAGCTGAAAAATCGCTGATGCTAACCATCACAAGGCACCAAGCATGCAACTTTTAACTACTTCAAGACTAATAGACTGATTATGACCTCTCTCCTGCTGGGCCCTAAGAACCTCCACGCATTCTTCTTTTTCAGAATTTAGATAATAGCTCCTGTTGTTTCTTCTTTTAATTTCGTAAAATAGCAAATCCCCGTAGTCCTTAGTGATTTAGCCAAGTAAGCAATTATAGGCGATTGCTGGGTCCATCTGCTTTTCTCCAATAGATTTGAAAATGAGAATGAGTATGTTCAGTTTTTCATTCTTCCAAAGAGTCAAACTCCTACTGCTTTCTAAGGTCATTGGATACCTCCTGCAGGCTCCTTGGAGAACTCTGGTTGGGAAGCTTCTCAAAACAGCAGTCCTGTTTTATTAGTGAGGTCTCCTTTGGTTGCAAATGGCAGAAGCCCCTCAAACGGGCTTATGCAAAAATTAAAAAATGAGACTAGGCACGATTCAATAGTTCACGTGACAAAAAAGTCTAGTAGCAGGTTGGATGCAAGATGTCATCAAACATCTCTTTCATTCTCTCAGCTCTACTGTCCTCTATGTTAACTTTATTCACTACAGGCTCCCTCCAAATGGCGGCAAAGATGGCCGCCCCAACGCAGCTCCAGGCTCAGGCTGTCTTTGCATGTGATCTGAGAAAGAAAGAGGTCCTCTCTCTCCCAGCATCTGCATCAATCTCTGCAAAAAGTTTGGCCCTAGTTAGAACACACACAGCCTACGTGTGGTACAGGCTGAACAAATACCCTAAGAATTGGCCGACCTAGATTAGATGCATCTTAATGGGAATCAAGGATGGTTTTACTAGGTGGAGGGAACGCTGTATCTCCACCATAATGTACATCCAAAATAAGAGTTATCCATTTAAACTTACCAAAAGCAATGGAGAGAGAGAGAGTTTTAGTTGGAAAAAAATAATTTTAATAACTTGTCACTGAAGGGTAGAGGTAATACAATCAAAAGAAAGAATCAAAGAGAAATATAAAATACACAAAAATTGAGATTAAATAATCAAATTATTGGCTCTCAATTCTCTTTATCCTTTACATTCCTCTCTGAGTCATTATTTTATGATGATTTGCAAAATCGTGGAGTTATTCAATATGTCTATAGAATTTTTTGTTTCGTCTCAATGCAGGTTTATTTATAATGTATGTATATTTATTAAACAAACATCATAGCAATGCAAATATGACACTAAACAAAAGTAAAGGAAATTTCTGTCCATAATCTTAACCCCAAAAAGAAAACTCTCAATCCAAATAAGAAAATTTTTTTTTTTATTAAGGAAGATTGTCCCTGAGCTAACATCTGTTGCCAATCTTCCTCTTTTTCTTTTTTTCCTCCCCAAAGCCCCAGTACATAGTTGTGTATCCTGGTTGTAGATCTTTCTAGTTCTTCCATGTCGGACACTGCTCCAGCATGCATTGACGAGCGGTGAGCAAGTCTGCACCCAGGATCCAAATCGGCAAACCCTGGGCCACCCAAGTAGAGTGCGTGAACTCAACTTCTCCACCACCGGGCCGGCCCCCCAAATAGGAAATATTTTATTTATTCTTGTTTCTCTCTAGTCTTTGTACATGCGTAATATTATTCTAGTCTAATCAAAATTTACACATTCCAGTTTTAAACATATCATAAAAATTTCCATGTTGCTACATATTCTTTATAATCATAATTGTAATGCCTGCATAATATGTATTAAATGTTCTGTATTTCACTTAACCAGCTCCTAATGCTTTATATGAGGTTACTTTTCATTTTTAGTATTATAAATAACATTGCAATAAACATCTTTCATGCATGAAACTTTATATTCTTTAAATTTTTTCCTTAAATTCCAAGAAATGGAATTATTGTAAGATCTGAATAAATTTAATGACTGATTCTTGCTACATATTGCTGTGCTGATTTCTGAAATGGTTCTAATGATTTACTTGAAATGTAAATATACTCTTTTACCATAACTACTCCAACATTGGATATTATAAAACTTTACCACAATCCCTGGTTCTCCAAACTAAAGTGTACTTCCTGATCACCACTGTCACTTTATTTTTTCCTATAGCATTTTTCATTATCAGAGATCATATGTGCACTTTGATTTTAGCTCTTCTTTCATACTATGAATATAAACACATGCTTGATGAAGTCAGAATCTTACCTCTCTTATTGATACTGTATCACTACTGCCCGCAACAGTCCATGGAACATAGTAGTATATCAATAATGTTTTCTCTGAGCTTGCTTTTTTTTATAGAGGTAAAATTTGCACAGAGTGAAATGCACAGATCATAAATGTACAGTTCAATGAGTTTTGATAAATGTAGATACCCATGTAAACAACACCCTATTAAAATATAGAACATTTCCATGACCTTAGAAAGTTCCTAGAGCCCGCTTCCGGTCATTACCCACTCCCTCGTTGGCAACCACTGTTCTTATTTCTATCCCCATAGATTAGTTTTAACTTTCTTAAACTTTATATAATTGAAATTACACAGTATATACTTTTCTATATTCTTTCACTCAATATGAGATGTATTTATATTTTTGTGTACATCAGAAGTTCATTTTTTATTTGTTGATGAGTACTATTCCATTGTATGAGTGTCTACAAGTTCCTGTTGATGGACACTTAGGTGGTCTTAAGTTTTTAGCGATAAAGCTTCTGTAAACATTCTTGTACACATTTTTTGGCCATATGTTTTCATTTCTCTTGAGTAAATACTTAGGAGTGAAATTGCTAGGTAGGTGTTTATAGAAACACCATCAACCATCTTCCAAAGTGGTTGTGCCATTTTACATTCTATCAGTAATGTCAAGTGTTCCATTTGTCATAGAACATGACATCTTTGTCACCTTGCTATTAGTCTTTTTAATTTTAGCTATTTTGGTGGGTGTGTAGTGGTATCTCATTGTAGTTTTAATTTGCATTTCCCCGATGACAATTATGTTGAGCATCTTTTATGTGCTTATTGTCCATTCAATATACTCTTTTGTGAAGTGTCTTTCTAAGTACTTGGACATTTGCATTGGGTTAGTGTCATTATTGATTTTTATGTTATGGACACTTGTCCTTTGTTGTACATATGTATTGCAAATATTTCTTTCAATCTGTGCTTTACTTCTTCTTCTTACTAATATCTTTTGATGAGTAGAACTTTTTAATTTTGATGAAGACTAATTGAAAAATTTTTTTTTTATGGTTAGTGCTTTTTTTGTCTTAAGAAATCTGCCTGTCCTAGTGTCATGGAGATAGCCTCTTATGTTTTATTTCATAAGCTTTATAGTTTTGCTGTCATCTTTAGGTCTATGAGTTGTTTCAGATTACTTTTACACATAGTTTGAGGCAGCTTATTTTTCTTTCCATACCTTTATTCGAGGATTTCTCTGACATTTTGGGTCGGAAAATACTTTGTGTAGGAGGCTGTCCTATTCATTCTAAGATGTTTAGCAGCTTTCCTGGTCTCTACCCACTAGATGCCAGTAGTGCCCCTACTCAATTGTGACAATCAAAAATGCCTGCAGACATTGCCAAATGTCTTCTGGGAGGGAGAACGGGGCGGGGGGGGGGGGAGGTGGCAAAATTGCCTCTGGTAGACAACTCCTGTTTTACACAATTGTTCCAGCATCATCCTTTCACCATTGAGTCATCTTGGCACCTTTTTTCAAAATTTAATGATTGTATACATGTAGGTTTTTCCCTGGATTATCTATGTTGTTCATATGATCTACTTGTCTTAATTACACCAATATTGCCATATGCCAATACTGAAGTTTTTATTTTTTTTAAATCAAGTAGTGGAAAGTGTTTCAATTCTGTTCTTCTTTTTCAGGATTTTTTATATTCAACAAGATTGAACTCTGAAATCTTCCCCAAAAATATTAATTAGTTCTAGTGGCTGTTTTATGGATTTTTTAGGATTTTCTACAAATCCAGTGATATCATCTGCTACTAAAGATAAATTTACTTCCTCCTTCCCAATCTGCATGCCTTTTATTCTTCCTTGTTGCACTGAATAGGACAGCTGGTACAATGTTAAAAAGAAGTGAGAACAGATCCCCTTGCTTTGTTTCTAGTCTTAAAGGGAAAGCACTCAATTTATCACCATTAAGTATAATATTTGCTGTAGGTTTTTTGTAAATACCCTATATGAGATTAAGGAAGGTCTCTCCTATTCCTAGTTTTCAGAGAGTTTTTAATTATGAATATCTTAGTGTTTGTATGTCATATTTTTTTCCACCTTTTATTTCTATCTGAATCTCTATGTTTGAAGCACATCTTCTTTAGATAGCATATATTTGGGTCTTGTGTTTTTATATATAGACTTTAAAGTAGAGTGTTCAGTCAATTTTCATTTACTGTAATTAGTGATATGGTTGGTTTAAAGTCTATTTGGTTTCTAATTGTCCACTCGTTTTTGTCCCTTTCTTCTTCTTGTCTCCCTTCTTTTGGATTAACTGAATACTTTTAGTGTTCCGACTTATTTTGCCTATTGACTTTTTACTTATGTATCTCTTAATATAATTTTTGATAGTTGTCACAGTGATTACACTATTTATGCTTTGCTTATTGTTGCCTACTTTAAAATAATATTGCAGCACTTCAGATGAAATATAAGAACCTTTGAACATCATATTCTATAATTCCGTTTACCTTTCTCCTCTCCTGTGTGTTATTGTTGTTATATATTTTCCTCCTACATATATTATAAACCACATAGGAAATGTCATATTTTTGTCTTAAACCCCCAGTTGTCTTTTAAAGAAATCAAGAAATGGAAAAGGTATTTTTTTTACATTCACCTAAGTAGTTATCATCTCCAGTGTTCTTCATTCCCCTCTATAGATTCCAGTTCCCATATTATGTTGTTTTGTTTTTCTTCAACCTGAAAAAAAATTCTTTTAGCATTTTTGTAGTGCAAAACTTCTACCAAAACATTCTTTGATTTTTACTGTATATAGATTTCTGCTTGACATTTGGTTGTTGTTGTTTAATTACTTTAAAGATAACATGCCCTTGTTTTTGGCTTCTATTGTTTCTGATAAGAAATGAGCCATCAGGGCCGGCCAGGTGGGGTAGTGGTTAAGTTCTCACTCTCTGCTTCAGTGGCCCGGGGTTCACAGGTTCATATCCCTGATGCAGACGTGTGCACCGCTTATCAAGCCATGCTGTGGCAACGTCCCATATAAAATAGAGGAAGATGGGCACAGATGTTAGCCCAGGGCCAATCTTAATCAGCAAAAAAGAAGAAGATTGTCAACAGATGTTAGCTAAGGGCTAATCTTCATCACAAAAAAAAAGAAAGAAATGAGCCATCATTCTCATCATTGTTCCCATATATAATTGTGTCGTTTTATTTCTGGCTGTGGGATTTTTCTCTTTGTCTTTAATTTTCAGCAGTTTGTCAATTATATGCCTAGTGTGGCTTTCTTTGTATTTATCCTGTTTGGAATTTATTGAGCTTCCTGTATCCCTAGGTTGATGTTTTTAAACAAATTTAGGAAATTTTTGACTGTTACTTGTTAAAATATATTTTTGCCCAGTTCATCTCCTCTCCCACTGAGGCTACTATTACATATGTGTTAGATCACTTGACATTGTCCCACAAGTTACTGGGTCTCTGTATATTTTTAAAAATCTTTTTTCTGTCTCTGTGTTAGTTTGGATAATTTCTGTTTATTTATGCTTTGTTAGGATGAGTCTGCTTAGCTTTTATCCCTAGTCCCATTGCATGGCACTTACTCTAGGGTTTTTGTTTTTTTTTTCCCTAAAATGTGCCCTAATGGATTTCTATTTTTTTTGGAATGAATTTTTCAGGTAGACAGTAAGTTCTCTCCACTCTGGATGGAGTGACCTCCATCTCCCAGCACTCTGTGACCTCTCTTACCTTGGTTCACTTCTCAACCCTTTGCACAAGTTGCTGTGTACTGGCCCTTGAGGGGTTTTACTCAGTACAAGACCAGCCCCTATTCAAAGGCATGAGCAAAACCCACATGCAGACTTCTGGGTACTCTCCATACACCCAGCTCCCTTGTTTCTAGTCTCTGCTACACAAATTCCAACATTTATGCAGTATTAAATTCTGATCTCTGCCTCATCAGAGGCAGACCCTTGGTTTCTGCTTGGGTTTAAACCACCTGCACCAGTCAGGAAGATGCCTCAGGGCAGAAAGCTGGGGTTAACATGGAGCTTATTACATGTGTTTCCCTTCCCTAAGGATCACAGTTTTGTACTGCTTGTTTACAAGTTCCTGAAAACAGTTACCTTATTTATTTTATCCAGTTTTATAGTGTTTGTGTCAGGAGAGTAAGTCCAAAACAAATATCTTAGTCATGGCTGGATGCATCACCTCTCAGCCTTTTGGCTAAGATCAAGTGTAGTATCTGTTCTTGTCAGTTCAAAAAATTTCGAAAAAATGAATAAATGAATGCATCTTGGCAGAATCAGGAACTATTATTTTAAAAGTATGCTTTGCTAATCAGCTCTATCCTCCTGGCAACCTCTTACACAAACTCACTCACCTATCGTGTGTCCCATTCACTAAAAAATATTTTTAGATCCAAATCCCTATTAACATATTGGGATATTTGCATTTTCAAAACTTAAACTTTAAAGAAGAAAAGCCTTAGAAAATCAAAATAATAAATATTTAAACTTTCATGCATCTCTACTAGCTGATAAAAAAAATAATAGACAAGGAATGTTCCTTTTGATCATCAAATTGTCTCCTATCTATTTTGCCACATACTTTGCCTACAGTAAGGTCGTTCCTTACATCAAATATATACTCACCACCTTAGTACTATACTTAATCAAATACATACTTACCACCTTGGTACTACACTTGTAGAACAAAAGAGCATGTCTACACAGCTAACATTCTTTCTAACCTCATCACTTTTTTCTTCAGCTCATGGCATTTTCTTTGCTTGCATAATTCTCCATGTTTTTTTCTCCTTATTACTACTCGTAACTAACAAAGAGGATGGGCAGAGTGACCAGAAATTAAACTCTACTTATATTTCATAAGAACATTGTCACCATGGGACACCATGGGACACCATGGGTTATGATGCCTCCTCAATTTGCAGTACGGCCATGTACTGTATTTAAACAATCAGGTATAGGGGAGAGAATGAAGAATCATGAGATCTTAGTTCTAGTCCTCTGCCTTTTACTAACTAGCTGTGAGACCATAAGTGATTTCATTTAACATCTTTGGTGACTTGGTTTTATCATTTGTAAAATAGTGGGGTTGAAATAAATAATTTTAATTTCTTACATTTACTGAGTACTTTCTATGTTCTGAGTACTATGCAAGAATTTTATTTATTTAATGTTGTTTAATTATCACTATAATAAGTCTCTAAGACTATTTGTCAGAATTTTCCAGGGAAGCAGAAACAATAGCATATACATAGATAGATAAGAAGAGATTTATGATGAGAATTTGCTCATGTAGTTATGGAGGCCAAGAAGTCCAACGATGTGCCATCTGCAAGCTGGAGAACCAGGAAAGCTGGCGGTATCATACAGTGTGAGGCCAAAGGGGTGAGAACCAGGGCAGGGGTCAGGGGGTGGTGCTGGTGTAAGTCCTAGAGTTCAAAAGGCCAAGAACCAGGAGCTCCAATGTCCAAGGGCAGGAGAATATGGACATCCCAAATCAAGAAGAGAGAGAATAAATTAGCCCTTCTTCCTCCTTTTTGTTCTATTCAGACCCTCAATGGATTGGACGATGCCCACTTGCATTGGGGAGAGCAATCTGCTTTACTTAGTCTCCTGATTCAAATGCTGATCTCATCCAGACACCCTTACAGACATACCCAGAAATAATAACCAACTTTCCGGGCACCCTTTAGCCCAGTTAATTTGACATGTAAAATTAACCATCACAGAGATAGATATTATTGTTATTATCCCATTAATACTTGAAAACTGAGGTTCAGCATCATTAAGGCTCTCTTCTAAGTGGTAAGTGCAAGAGCCAGTATTGGACTTAAATCTTTCTGACTCCTGAGCCCAAGCTGGTAACTCCTGTAATTCCAAGTGAAACAGATTCCTAACATTCGTCTCTAAAATATTAGATTTAACATCCTATTGGGAAAAAGCTTACATGCAAACTGGAGAGTCTTATCGCTCCTCCTTCTGTTGAGCATAATCCAGGCTTGTACTGTGTTTGCACATTGTCTGTCTGTCAAATTTAGTTCCCAAGCAGAAACTTCGTCTAACACAACATTCTGCCTAGAGATTCACACATTGCTGGCACTCAGTAAGTGTTCATAACAATATGAATGACATCTGTTTAATAAAAGGAAGTTTGCCATTAATATTTCTTTGCTATTAGTTCAAATATATATTTAGCAATCCTAAATACTGAAAATATTCTAATCTTCTTAGTATATATAAAAGATGATTTATATTAGTATTAGCCCACAATAGCCCCAGTTTGGCATAGTCTGGTTCAAGATAGACTGCCCTCCCAGTAAATTTCCCTAGCCAAGATCTATTCCAGTTCATTCATTCATTTATTCGTTCATTCAGTCAGTGAATGTTTAGCATTTTGTGAATATTTAGGCATATTATTTGCCTACCATTGTGCTAAGTGCTAGACAAATAAAACAAAGATGATTTCAAGTTTCAGTAATTTATTGTCTAGCGCACTGGGGTTTGGCATATAGGTGAGTATACAGACAACTACAATTTGGTATAATAAGTACTGTGGAGTTAATACAACAGAGGGGGCATCTAAATCAGGATTAGGGATTAGGGAAGTCATCCTACACAAAGTGATATCCCATTAAGACTTGAAATGTTCTCATAAACTAGCCAGGTGAAGAGAAGGTGGAATAAGATTCCAGAGGGAAGAAATTGATCAAAGAACCAAAGATTAAGGAAAGAGAAGGGCATTATTCTAAAAACTAAATATAGTTCAGAATTGTCCAAAGAGGCATGGTAAGAAATGAGATTGAGGGGCCGGCCCAGTGGAGTAGTGGTTGAGCACAGCACTCCGCTTTGGCTGCCCGAGGGTTTGCAGGTTTGGATCCCAGGCACGCACCAATGCACTGCTTGTCAAGCCATGCTGTGGCAGCGCCCCATATAAAGTAGAGGAAGATGGGCACAGATGTTAGCCAAGGGCCAGTCTTCCTTGGCAAAAAAGAGGAGGATTGGCATGGGATGTTAGCTCAGGGCTGATCTTCTTCACAAAAAAAAAAGAAAAAAGAAGAAATGAGATTGAAAGTTAGGCAGATATCATCCTAAAAAACCTTATAAGCTTTCTAAACTCCATGTTAAGCCACAGAGCCTTTATCTGAAGACAAGTGAAAAGATTTAAGTGGTGAAGTGAGATGATCAAATTTGCATCATGGAAAGGTCACTTTGTCTGCAGTGTAGAAAGCAAATTACAGGGGACAAGGATGGACCAAAGGAGAACAATTGGGGACCTTTAAAAATGGTGGTATCCTTAATTATAGTAAAGGCAGTAGATGAATGGGCGTCAATAAAATTGACAGGACACAGTGAGTTGTTAGAAGAGAGCTAGTTGAGAAGGAATGGGAATCAAGGATATGCTTGTGTTTTTGGCTTGAAAAACTGGATGGATGGTAGCTCTATTCACTGGGATAGGGAACGTGGAGGAAGAAGCAGCTTTGAGGTCAGATAAACTGATTAATTTAGTTTTAGTCAAGTCCAAAGGGATAGTTAGCTTTGTTGTTGTTGTTGTTGTTGTTTGGAATAGCTTCTGGGACTGTTTCAATTCTGATGTAGTCCTAATCTGTGCCTGTGTACCAGAGCAGTTTCAGTTTTATCTTTCTCCATCAATTCAGTCAAAAATGCCCTTCAATTACTGGGAAGGTGATGATAGGAAATGGAGATTCCTCATCCTGAACAGTATTGATTCTTGAAGAAGGTGATGGTGGAACATACCTCACGGGTTGGATCAGATCCTGTGGGGGAAAGTACTATTCTGGGCTAGTCAGTAAAATTCATAAAATCTTATATGGTAGCCAGGGCATATACACTACAATACCAGTTCTATGGGAAATAACTGAGAGAGAAGCCCTGGAAATTGCGAGCCAATCTCAGCTGATACAGCATTTCTTAAAAAGCTGATACACATTTCTGAAAAAGGTAGCTGCTTTCATTGAAATGGACAAGAGACCTGGTGATATAGAAGATTAAATCAAATGTTCCAATCCAGTAGCTTTCACTGTCCACTGCCGTAGGATCCCCCCAGAGACTGGACCCATTCCTTGAGTGAAACAATTGGAAAAACTGTCCACCAAATTGCCTAACTGCTAAAAACTGAGATTACCCTCAAAGAATTCTGTGCCCTCCAGCCGACTACATTTCCCACTCAGATCACTCTACTCAATTCCTTTCTCTCTCTAGCACCTGTAGACATCCGCGTTTGTGACTGCACCACAGCACAGGGATCAATGACTTTAGCCTAGGCATTTTTCAAGGATGGTGTTAAAACCATAGCCATAAAATTGAACTATCTAATGAAATCCTTCAAAATAAACTACAGGTATCGAAATGAGTTGATATAATAGAGTTTGTCTACCGAGAAGGATGGCTTTGGCTTGGGAGCAGCTGATCTTAGGTCCATCCTTCTGATGATAATTAGGTAATATGTCTGGTTGCCTGTTGTTTACTGAGGCCACTCCTAATTTATGACAGTAAAATCATGCTCTCAATTTAAAAAGGAAAGGTTATGTTTCTGTATTCTACAGCACAGGGGTAAAAGTGGTTTAAAGTCCTTCAGATAAAAGTTAAAGAGAACAATGAAGGATGTCCAAGAGCATCCCTGTTTTATGCTGCTCTGTCTCATCATCACTAAAATGACTACTTTATCCTAGTGAATTCTCAAGGTGGTATTGTAAACAGTATGAAGAATGCCTTGTAATTATCTCCTCAGATTAAATTTCTAAAAGTAGGATTATACCCTGGGTCAAACAATTTGCTCAATTTACAATTTGATACATACACCAAATTACTTACAAAAGAACTACCCATTTAACTCCCATCAGTAAAACATGAGATAATCATTTCCTTACACCTTCATTAATAATGGGCTTTATCTATATTTTTAATCTGTACTAATCTAAAAGCTAAAATATTTTTTATTATTTTCCCTTCTTCGGTTATTAATGCAGTCAGATATATTTTCACGTTTCCTGGCCATTTATTTATATTTCGTCTATTAATCACCTTTGTATGACCATTGTTCATTTTTCAACTAAGCTATGGATTTTTTTTTCTCATTGTGGGTCTCATTTTTTTCTCCTGATTTGTAAATTTGTAATGTTTGTAATATTAATATTTTGCCATTTTTATTGCCTAGGAATCAGCTTTGTTTGATATTAATATCATTCCTTCCTGTTTCCTTTTGCCTGTGTTTGTCCGATATACGTTTGCCATGTATATTTATCTATAAATTCCTCTAACACACTCCAAAGTTATTCAGTTTTTCTATCCTCTCAAAAATATAAATTTTGAGTACGTTTGTATCCTCATTCTCCCAATGTTTCTTGATCTTGTTAACTAGATACTTTTGTTCCATTTTAAAAGTACCCAAATAAAAGTATATTTTTTACATTTAGTAGTTAATTGCTATTTCAATATGTTTTACCAATTTCTGAACTCACCGTAGGTCCTGGCGCCCTATTCTTTCACTTTAGGTTCAATTTTAGTAGGTTTTTATGCCAGAATTTATGAGTGGTAAATTTTCTAGATCTTCTTGTGTTTGAAAACGATTTATTTAGCCCTTATTCTGGAAGGATATTTTAACTGAGAATAGAACTCTAGCTTAGGGGAGGGAGGAAGGCGAAGGGATGATTAGGCATATGTGTGTGGTGATGGATTGTAATTAGTATTTGGGTGGTGAACATGATATAATCTATACAGAAATAGAAGTATAATGATGTATACCTGAAATTTATACAATGTTATAAACCAACTTTACCGCAATTAAAAAAAAAAAGGAGGGCCAGCCCCATGGCTTAGCAGTTAAGTGCGCGTGCTCTGCTACTGGCGGCCCGGGTTCGGATCCCGGGTGCGCACCGTCGCACTGCTTCTCGGGCCATGCTGAGGCCGCGTCCCACATACAGCAACTAGAAGGATGTGCAACTATGACATACAACTATCTACTGGGGCTTTGGGGAAAAACAAGGAAGAGGATTGGCAATAGATGTTAGCTCAGAGCCGGTCTTCCTCAGCAAAAAAAAAAAAAAAGAAAGAAAGAGGAGGATTAGCATGGATGTTAGCTCAGGGCTGATCTTCCTCACAAAAAAGAACTCTAGCTTAACAGTTAGTTCTCTCAGCTCTTTTAAAACTTTCTTCCTTTGTCTTCTGACAACTGTTGCTGCTGATGAGAATTCTACTGCCAGTCTGCATCTTCTTTCCTGTTATCTTGCTCTTTCGTTTTCTGAAGTTTCACTTAATTGTTCCTGTTCAGTATTTGGAGACTGTTATGGGTTGAATTGTGTCCCCTAAAAAAGATATGTTGAAGTCCTAACCCCAGTACCTCAGAAGGTGACTTTATTTGTAGTCTTTACAGGGGTAAAGTTAAAATGAGGTAGGGTGGACTTTAATTCAATATGACTGGTGTCCTTATAAAAAGGGAAAATTTGCACATAGAGACAGACAAAGAAAAGTATACATAGAAAAGACAGAGACAGAGAGAGAATGCCGTGTGAAGACCAAGGCTGAGATTGGGATGGTACATGTACAAGACAAGGAACACCAAAATTGCCAGAAAATCACCAGAAGATAGAGAGAAGCAAGGAAGAAATTCTCCTTCACAGCCCTCAGAAGGAAGTAATGCTACTAACACCTTGGTTTTGGACTTCTAACCTCCAGAACTATGAAACAATAAATTCATATTATTTTAAGCCAGCCATTTTGTGATACTTTTTAGAGCAGCCCTAGGAAATGAATGTAGTGGGCATTTTCAAAGGAGGCTCATGTGTTTGTTTAATTTTAGAAATTCTTGACCATCAGATCTTTGAATATTTCTTTTCTACTATTCTTTCCATTCTCATTTCTGGATTTTTATTAAATTAATATTAGAATATTTCCATTGATGCACCATGTTTTTTAACTTTCTTTCTATGAGTTTTGGTTGATTCCTATGCTATATTCCAGTTTCTTAAATCTCTCTTTGACTTTTTCTAATTTACAATTTACCCAAATATTGATTTTCTTATTCCAATATTTACATTTTTAATTTCCAGGATTAACCTGAAAGTTAATTAACCCAAAGTTAACCTGAAGTTAATTCATTTCCTTATTTTTAGTTTTGTTGGTTTTCTTAGTTTTATTTTCCTTTGTGTGTTTGAATTTTTAATTTGAACTCTTACCTTTGACGGGAATTTGTTTTTTACTTTTGTGCACATTCCTCCTTGCCTAACAGTTTTACAACTGTCTCAGACTCCACCCTGTCTCAGGGTCCCCTTTCAAGTATCTGATGATATTTAGTCAATGAGCCAGCCATTGGATTGGCCCAGTTCCTAGCTTTGAATCTGTGTCTGCTTACTGCTGTCTCTCAATATACACAACCTGTAATCCACAAAATTGTTAATCACAGCTTTTTACAACTTCCTTTTACGGATGATGGAGCCCCAACACAACCTCTGTTTTTAAGCAGTAAGCCTGACCCTAGTCCCATGTAGGGAAGCAGAATTTACCACCTCAGCATGTGTCTCTTTGGCATGAGGATTATTTTTGGCTCATTATTTTTTTGAAAAAAACCGCAGACATGGGAAAAGTTCTGAAAACCAAGTAGAAGTTACCCTTTGTAAGAGACATTTACATTTGTAAGGGAAATCTCCGTTTGTAAACATGTCTCCCTCTCTGTACCAGGTAGAGGGAGGATGACCTTATCTCTAGTAACTCTAATCAATGAGGAAGGCAAGAACTTAAATCTGCATAATAACCTTACTCTTGTTTATTGTGCTTTTCTGGTAATCTCCATTAACTGACTCCCCCCACCCCCAACATCCTCCTTTGTCTTTAGCTCAAGATGGTATTTAAGATGACAACCTCAGCCATTCTAGCTAGTTACCCAGTTTCTTGGTTTTCTCCCATGTATACATGTTATAAAGCTTTGTTTGATTTTTTCCTGTTACTCTGTCTCATGTCAATTTAATTTGTAACCCAGCCAGAAGGACCTAGAGGGTAGAGGAATTGTCTTCCTCCCCTACATTCCTGTCTTACATGGGCCACATTTAGTCCCTGTTATTCCATCCCAGCTTTCCCTGTTTCTGGCCCCAAAGTCCAGTAGGCTTATAATTTAATATTTTGGGTTTTCTCTTACATTTTCACATGCATAGGTAAATTTTTAGTTCAGCCATGTTTTTTCAATTTTTTCGCTTCAGAGTTTATCTATTATTGCTATATATTTAGAGTGGCAAGTGAGGACTCAAACATGAAATCATAACCCTGTCTTGAACAGAAACCCTGGATTACTTTCTAACTTTAAACCTTTGTGAGTCATTCCTAGTTAAGTACTGTTAACACTGTTTCCACAGCCCAACACAGAGAACTCTGTTGGCCTGGAATGGCCCATGTAAACCATTCCCAGGCTGTAAGCAAATTAGGCTTAAATAGCTTTGACAAAATCAGGCTAAAATAAGCCCTATTTCTTTTCTCCAAGTTGATAAACTACACATATAAAAGCACCAGGTGCAGTGTAAACAAAGAAAGATAATGATTTTTCCTTAACTCTGAATGCTGAGCTGGGATTATTCTCCTTCCATAATGCTGAGTCAAGGTTCTTGGTCCTTACCACCTCAGCATTATTGTAGGGAAATACAGAAGAAGGAGATGTATCCACTTGCAATGATCTTTTAACTTTCATTACACAAGGACTCTCCCCACTGGCAAGCCTAGGCTATGTGTTGTTATAGGATCTAAGATCAATTTTCCTCTTTCCTAGAGTAGAGGAAGTGATGAAAGGTAGCCTTGAACTCCTTCCTTAAAGACTAACAACATTCATTTTCCTCAAAACCTTTTAATGCTGTTCCATTATCTTCTACTTCTAATGAATCTGATAAGTCTGAGACCACGCTGATTTTTTCTTTTCCCTTGATGGATGTTCTACTTCTGTCAGTCTAGCTGAAGGACTCTTTATTTGTCATGGAACTTCACTAAGATTCTATTCCTTGTTTACCTGGGTATGGTTTTTATATTCCCTTGGACTTTGAGCTGAAAACCTGGTGTTCAAGCCCATAGCTCTTTTTTTTGTGTGTGTGAGGAAGATCAGCCCTGAGCTAACATCCATGCTAATCCTCCTCTTTTTGCTGAGGAAGACCTGCCCTGAGCTAACATCTATTGCCAATCCTCCTCCTTTTTTTTTCCCCAAAGCCCCAGTAGATAGTTGTATGTCATAGTTGCACATCCTGCTAGTTGCTGTATGTGGGACGTGGCCTCAGCATGGCCGGACAAGTGGTGCATCGGTGCATGCCCGGGATCCGAACCCGGGCCACCAGTAGTGGAGCATGCACTTAACCGGCAAGCCACGGGTCTGGCTCACCCATAGCTCTTAATTAGTCATTCAGTTAATAAAGGCTGTGTGAAGAATAAGCTAGAGAAATTGGTAGCCAAAGTTCAGGTGGGTTGTATCTGCCTACTTCTGTTAAAATTTGAGTAACTTGCTCTGGGAGCTTTCCATTACCTCTAAGGAAAGAGTACCTAGTATTCAGCTGTTCCCCAGCTTTGGCCTCCCTGATTAGTCTTTTACAGATTTCACCAAGTAGCTGCAAATCTCCCACCACCACCACCACCATCACCAAGAGTTATTTATAATCTCTCTTTAGGCTTAATCTTGCCTCCCATCATGCACCAGATTCCTATTAAAAACTCATCTAGGGAGTTAAAATAGTGTAATGTAATTTTACTATTGTAACGTAATGTGAAATAGTATAATGTAATTTTTCCCATAGACCTGCTCCTCTCCTATTCTATGGAGGAAAGATGAGTCTCAAATAGGCCATTGCCTGTTTTTCTCCCATGGCTCTCTTTCATCACTGGAACATCCTCACCCACCTACCAGTCCAAACTTTAGTATCCTCATTTGTCTTCATCCAAATGTATTACATCTAGCGAGCTTGAATATGACTTTGTGGGTGTGCCTCTAGTATTCCTAAAGATGAAGTTTTATCTCTATTTTTGTTATTCATTTCTGTACCTTTGAGGCAAAGGCATAAATTATGCAAACATGCTCTGACTTTACACTCTTTCCCATAAATCTAACAATAAAATAGGCTTTAATTTAGCAATTTATCTTAAAAATTGAGAATTATTAGGCAACCAGCTGAAAAACAGGAAAAGTACAAAGGGTAGTCAAAGACACTGAGGAGGGCTGCTAGAAGTTTGGTTTGGCTAAAACAGGTTACATCTAAGGGAGCCATATTTACTTCTCAGATTCTTGTCAGAAGGTATCGTAGATAAAAATTATAAATATTAGTGCTATAATAAATTTTATTGCTCCTTATAGTACCATAGGACATTGCATCTGACAAGGTGAACTTACTCTGTGGAATAAACAAGAGCAAAGGAGTAGGATTCATACAACCCTTTTTTTCCTTTTTCTTTTTTTTTTTAAATAGAAACAACTCCTGGTAACTAGCTATGTGAACTTCGATATGGCCCCTAATATCTCTGGGGTTCATTTACTGCAAGTATCAAATAAAAGAGTGAAATCATGCTGCATTTATTTATGCACAATTGGCAGAAAGATGGCTTCTTCTCTGTAGGTGAAGTTGCCTGCCTACAGAAAATATATTTTGATCCCTACTAGCTACTTTCTTCAGAGTTTTGGTATCCGTGACATCACAACCAACAATCATAAAAATAATTGGGAAACCTTAATTGAACACATTCAAGACTCTTAAAGCAGAACCTAGAAGAAAAGATTTCAAAATTGCACTCAGATGAAATGTTTATCTTTTTTTATAATTCTGTTTGAACGAATTTTGAAGCTAAACTATATTTTATTTAAAAATAGAGTCAAGATAGTCATGATAAATACTGTTTTGAGAATAATTCATGAGATTAATTAATAATATAATTATTATTATATTATTATGAACATAATTTAAGTTCAGAAAGTACCTTCTGAAAAATCTTAAAGACTCTTTCAAAATGTTTTCACCTACCTCTGAAGTGAAGGGCATTTTACACAAGCACAAAAAATTAGAATATAAACCACTCTGGTTATTAATAGGAAGGCAGGTGGCATTGATTAAAAGAAAACAGTAAAAGATTCTCATTTGGAAGTAATTTCACAATTATATACTATGGATTAATCTAGTCTGGAAACTGCTATATGAGAGTAATGCAAATTTTTCTGAGCTTTATAATTATGAACTATTTAAGGTGAAAAATTATCAGCCTAATCACAGTATCCTATACATAGGAGCCCTGGGTTAGATAGTCTTGCATCTGAATTTCCCTCCAATCGTAGACCGTTGCTGTATACTATCTTCCAAGCAGTGGGAGGGAAGAGGGAAGAGGGAAATAGCCATGTTATTTGACATTTTGCTCTATTTTTCAATACCCAATATATAATGAATACTCAATAAATATTGATCAATAATGTCTTTAATGAGAATTCAGATTAAAATAAATGTTTTATTACTAATAATCTTTTTCTGAGCAAAATGCAATAACTAGGATCATCTTGACATAATTTCACATAAATCATAAACTGGGCAAGGTTGGGTAATTGGCTCATGTCACCACTTATCATTTTCAATATAATGAAGTCTTAGATAAGAATAGAGCAGGCCTTCGGTACAGTGTAATCTTCTCTGACATCTCATAATTCACTTATGCAATGCACAAGTGGAAAGATTTCCAAGTTTTTAGATAATGACACCTTTGACCAGTGAAATGACTTTGAATAGCAGGGAGAAACTTCTCCCATTTTGCTCTTTTGTAAGACATTCTTCTTTGCAAAAGTATGCACTGCCTAGTTCTCAAAATCAGTTGTGAATAAGATAACTTAGGGATGTTAAAAAAATATTCAGTTCCTGAATCTGACCCAAAGAGATTCTAATTAAGTAGGAAGCAATGATGGCTGCCCTGATCACTTCATAGGACTATGAGATAGCAGATATAAAAGATATCTTTGTGGGGCCAGATGTTAGCCCAGGGACAGTCTTCCTCAGCAAAAAGAGGAGGATTGGCAATAGATGTTAGCTCAGGGCTAGTCTTCCTCACCAAAAAAAAAAAAGATATCTTTGTAATTTAAAATTTTTTTCATAGAGTTGAAAGTATTATAATAATTAACACCTCTCAAGAAACTGTATACGGAAAGATCCTTTTGAATACATTTTTTCTAATTATAAGAGTATTATACACTCATTATATAGAAAATTTGGAAAATAATAGAAGTTATAAATAAGAATCTAAAATTTACTCATATCTCACTATGGAGAAATAATAGCCATAACTTCTTTCTTTTTTGGAGCTTTTTGTTTTAGAAAAACAAAGAAAATTGCAATAATTGCATGTATTTAGATAAGTAAATTTTCACAAACAAACACACCTGTGTACCTAGCTTCCTGCTTTCGGATCAAGAAATAGTATAGTATCAGCACCAGAGAATCCACCCTATTTCATGCCACCTTTTGTCACAACCCTCCACCAAAGATAAATACCATTAAATACCATTATCCTGATTTCTAATACCATAAATAAATTTTGTATGATTTTGATTTACATATAACATCTTCTTTCAACATTATGCTGAGAGAACACAGACATTTATGAAATTTATTCATATTGTTCTGTATAGTTATAGTTCATTTGTTCTCATAGCTGTGAATATACCACCAATTTGGGGCAATTACAAAATAGTTCCACTATGAATATTCTTGTACATGTTTTGTGGTGAGCATATATACACATTTATGTTAGATATTTACTTAGGAGTGGCATTGCTGGGTCCTAAGATATGTGGAGAATATGCATCTGTTCAGTTTAGTAGATACTGCCAAACGGTTTTTCAAAGTGGTCGTACAAATTTACACTCTTACTAGCAGAGTATGCGACTTCTATTTGCTCTACATCTTCTCCAAAACTTGGTATTTTCTCTCTTTTTCATGTCAGCCATTTTGATGGATAAAGTGTTGTTATATTCTAGTTTTAATTTATATCTTCCTAATGACTAATAAAGTTGAGCTCCTAACTCTTATTGACATTTTGATGTATTTATTTCCCGTGTTTTTATCTGTGTATCCATATATGTCATCTGATATTTTCAAATTAAGAATATAGTGCGTGGGGCCAGCCCGCTGGCACAAGTGGTTAAGCGCGTGCTCCGCTGCCGCGGCCGGAGGCCGAGAGTTCACCGGTTCGGACCCCGGGTGCGCACCGACGCACCGCTTGTCAAGCCATGCTGTGGCGGCGTCCCATATAAAGTGGAGGAAGATGGGCATGGATGTTAGCCCAGGGCCAGTCTTCCTCAGCAAAAAGAGGAGGACTGGCAGATGTTAGCTCAGGGCTTATCCTCCTCACACACACACACAAAAGAATATAGCGCATGTGCAGTTATGTGAACACCTAAAATTATGTCAGGAGAATTCTCCATGTTTATGAATATTCTTCAGAAATATGATTTTTAGAATATCTTTCTGACCCATCTCATTAAAAATAATTAAATGATCTTCTAATATCTGGATAAAAACAGGCTGGAGAAAACAATAGCTGAAGTTTAAATTGAACAACTGATTTCACTAGTTTGGTTTCTAGTTCTCTCTTTTTCTCTTGTTGAAGTCATGGATATTAAATCAATTAAACTGATTATTTTATCCTATGATGAGAAGCAGTGGAGTGGCCCCGTAGTAGTCGAGTCAGATCAGGATGATGGTACATTCCCGGGCTGTGTCAGAAGGGTTTTGTTCAGATCAATGAGGGTCATTTGAATCTGAAAAGAGTTTGGACTATGAGGCGTTATTATAAATTAGGAACTATTAATGTAATTCTAGTACAGCATCTGAAATATAAAGCTCTCAATAAATGTTTGCCCAAAGTCAAAAGTACAGGTGGCCACTCCACAAATAAAGGCTATTCTGTGATGTTCTGTAGTTGTGTTGTTCAAAATTCCAGACTCTCTACACATGCCACGAGGATTAATTTCACTTCTAATCATTTTAAAGTAGAGAAATTGAATGCTGAACATAAATTTGCCCCATTAGAATAGACGTGAAGGATTCCAAGATTTTTTTTAAAAAAAACAAGAATACTGCTATTAGCCAGAGTTTAGGCTTAACCTGTAAATATTCGTGCAACAAATGGTAGTCTATTACTTATATACTCCTCCATAGACCTGATTTAGTGAACTCACTTTTTGAGGACACTTCTTAGCATCAGAGTCTCAGTAATATTCTGGGGATGTTGGGAGGTATTTAAACATATTTTCTACCTCGTGAGCCATAGCTGGCTCACTAACTAGGTACAGCAACTACTTATAGGTCAGAACAACATAGCAGAGATCCTTTCCTGGCACAGAAGGGGAGGGTCTTTTAAAAGAAAATTTGAAAGGAAAAGAGTGTTATTCATTGAGTATGAACCATGTTCTATGAATTTCACAAAGTAGTTTAAATGGTAAACATTGTATTTATCTGGAAAAGAAATCAATAGCTTAATTTCTGTCACTGTATATGGTGGATTAGGCTTAAGAATGTGAGCATTCAAAAAATTGATGTGAGCTACACTGAGAACCTGCTTAAGGAGGACAAGTCTGAATTCAGTACATATTTCAAACCCTCCCTGGCTTATATTCCTTTTCCCTTTGTTTATGTGGTTCATATGGTTATACCTAACACCCTGCACTTTCTTGCACATAGCTAGGCCCATACAGTAATAAGCTGCTTTTCCAAAAAGTGAGCACTGCTAGCTTTCCCTTTTCTCTTGTTTATTTGTAGTTTTTTATGTAGTTTTGGTTCAACTTATCTACTGATACGTTATATGTGTCTAAGTCACTTGGTGGCCAGACGTTGAGAGGACCCAGATCCACAGAGTGACATTTCCAGAGCTAATGACATGGGCTATATGTCACAAGTTTCCCAGAACTCACAAGAAAAAAGATAAGGTTACCAGACCAAAATCCCAAATACAAACATTTGTGAATTCATAGCAAAGATCACATTTATAGTCTTGCTTATTCTAACCCTTCCAATAACTTCTAATGTAGTAGGATGTGGATTGTTACGGCGATAGAGCACAGAAAAGAGTACAGCCCAGTTTTTCTCAAAATATCATTCAAGAATTTTCTGCATCAGAAACACCTAGAATACTTGCTAAAAAATGCCACACCTGGGGGGCCGGCCCAGTGGCTCAAGCAGTTAAGTGCGTGTGTTCACTGCTGCAGCCCGGGGTTTGCTGTTTCGGATCCTGGGCGCGCACCAAGGAACAGCTTGTAGAGCCATGCTGTGGCGGCGTCCCATATAAAGTAGAGGAAGATGGGCATGGATGTTAGCTCAGGGCCAATCTTCCTCAGCAAAAAGAGGAGGATTTGCATCAGATGTTAGCTCAGTGCTGATCTTCCTCACACATACACACACACACACACAAAATGCCACACCTGGGCTCTCAGAATCAAAATCTCTAAGGGTTAAGCCAGTAAACTTAGATTTCTATTAAGTTCCCTGGCTGATTCTTATGCATGATAAAGTTTGAGCTTCTCTGCTATGATGTATAACAATATTTATCAGAGTCAACTCCGTGAAGCTGGGCTAATAAGCAAGGGGCATCATGAATACAGGTCAGGAAATTTTTCTAACATTCTTCAAGCCAAGCTGTTCTCTGTCATCACACCTCGACCTGGATGCCACAGAGAGACCATGACGGCTAACAGCAGGTCCTGATGGCGGGAGCAGTGGATTCCAGTTGGCAAGTTACAGACTTTATGGTATAGATTTCCCTTTGAAAGTGCACATGGAGGCATATACACATACGACCATATGAGGCACCATGAAACAGTGAAATATATTGTGGAATTAGAAGATTGACTTTAAATCCTAGCTCAGTAGTTACTATTTGTTAGATGATTCCTTACTCTGTCCAGTCCTGAGGATTTTCTATGTGATCTTGGGGAAATTGTTTAAATTTAAACCTCAGTTTCCTCACCAGAAAAATAGGGATTCATAGTGATTACTTCACAGATGTGAGGACTAAATGAGTCTGTGAGGACTAAATGAGTACCAAATGAAACTGGCAAACAGTTAGCCATTGATGATTAAGCAGCTAGTAACTATGGGGGATTGGAATTGGCCCCCTCAAAATATGTCTCTGCCTGAAAGACACTTTGAACCCCACCCCCACGAACTGACCATAAGAGTTTGGGACTGGAGGGCTGCCCCCAGAACAGGCCATTACCATAGACATTTCGGGGAATCTGGGAGGGTCTTTGCTAAACTCATTCTTAGTTCTGGTTACCCTTTGTAAGAGACATTTACATTTGTAAAGGAAATCTCCATTTGCAAAGGTATCTTCTTCCCTGTGTTAGGAAGAAGAGGGGGATGGCTTTACCTAGAAACTTATCAGAACGGAAGGCGTGGACTTAAATCTGCATGATAAACTTACCCATTGTCAACTGTGCCTTAATGGGTGTTTGAGTTATTTTTTTCAGGAAGTGGAACCCTCTGTCCACTTCAGGGGTGGACATCAACCCATCAACCCATCAACTGGGCCCACACAGACATATGTCCGATAAGTGACCTGTTGACATCAAGAGGTTGGAACTCCCCCCTCAGGGCATGCTAATGCCGCCATTCTGTGAACATGCATCCTACGAAGAGGCATGAAGCCTGACTATGCTTGCACAGATCCTCAATTACCTCATTTCTCCTCACCTCCCATCATTTCAGACCACCTTGCCCCCTTCCCCATAAATATCTCTGAGTCCCTATTTTTGGGGAAGCAGATTTGAGATTAATTCTCCCATTTCCTCACTTGGCTGCCTTGTGATTAATAAACCCTCTCTCTCTCTCTGCAATCTGGTCATCTCAGTGTTTGGCCTTCTGGGCGGTGGGCAAAAACAGACCTGGTGCAGTAACACAAACACAGTTCCTGAATTATAGTAGGTACTCAACAAGGCTTACTCAGTAATTCTTTTCACAGACGTGTGTGTGAACAGTGTGTAAATTATAAAGAGCTACACAGAAGGATGCAGTATTATGTAGTCAGAATGAGCATGAACTTGAGACAAACCTGTGTTGGAATTCCAGTTTAGTCACATACTATCCATGTGATGTTGGGCAAGTTACTTAATCTCTCTAAGCCTCAGTTCCCTCGTCTGTAAAATGGGGATCATAATAGTATCCATTTCATGAAGCAATTGTAAAAATCAAATAAGACAATATGAGTAAACCCCTTAGCACAGAGGCTGATACATCATAAGCACTCAATAAATGTTCACTATTATTATGTTAATAGTGTAAGATGTTAATAGCGATGGTTATAATTATATAATCATTATCTTAATTAATCTCCATGATAACTCTGTCAGGAAGGTTGATAAGTCTGTTTTCCTCATTTTACAGATGAGGACACTAAGCATATAGGGTCTAAGAGCGCTACCATGATCACACGACTAATAAATGGCAATTACAGTATGAATCTAGGTCTTCTGACTCTAATCTGGTTATGTCTGGTTCTCTGCTTCTTTTTCCTCAATAGTAGGAAGTTTGCTAAAATTATCTAGATATTTATTCCAGATCTCCACTTTATTTTAACTGTCTAAACCTAGTTTAGGACTAGTAAAACAAATTTGTTTAAAATTCATTTTCAGAAAAGTGTTTTTCATAAGGGTAGGAGTCAGAAAATTCTTAAGACTGGACAGAGTAAGGAATCATCTCCCTAATTTGTTTTAAAGACATTTGAACAGTATCTCTATCATCATAAATCCTAGGATTTTCTATTAAAGATGTGTTTATTTCTATATTAAAGACTTCCTAATAATCAAAGACAATCTATAAAACTACTTTTTTTTGCAAGTTGTCATGGCACTAGTGGTTCTCTTTTAGATTCTGAATTCTCTTTTGAATTCTGCCCCTCCTCTCCAGTTCAAATTCCCCTAACCTGGTGTAGTACCTCATTGGCCCTCCCCATAACCAGCATATTTAGTCTTCCTACTCTGGTCAATCCTCTGCACTGTTCCCAGAAATATTCTAGAAATTAAATCTTATCATGTAACTCCTTGGTTTAAAAATCTTCATTGCTCATAGTGTCTGTGTAAAAAAAATCCTGTTACCTTGGCTGGTCATTAAGACCCTCGCAACCCAGCTTCCTCTCCAGCCTTGTAGTACCCCCTCCCCACTGCAGCCATACTGAACATTCCGGAAGGTTTCACTTGCTCCTCCCTCTGACTGGAATGTCCTTCCCCGACCAGACTTTTATCTGGAAAATGCCTACTTATCTGTCAACTCTCAGTTTAAATAGAACCTTCTTTATAAGGCCTTCCCAGAGGACTTTGTTACACATGGTAAAATATAAAATGCATTGTGTTGCTCCTAAGAATATGGTAATTCCTTCCTCTTATGCCCTGAGGGCTTTCTTCTATGGATTCAATCCTCAGTAGCTGTTGATTACTGTGCCTGGCACATAGTAGAAGCTCAATACATATTTAATACACAGAAGATTAGACAATAAGAGCTAGTTTGAGCAGGGCTTTGTGGGAATGGATCCCAGGATGGGAGAAAGAAATAGGCAGGGATGCTGGAGAGAGGAGGCAGGAAATACAACAACTTTGTTTTGCTGGAGTTCTGCCTAGGGCTTATGTTTGGTGAAGACACTCCCTCAGGCTTCACATCAATCTTCCTGAACTCTGGTCACCTGTTTGCTATTTCCCATCCAGGTGGTTTTGAGCTACAAATGTCCCTTGAGATCCCCCTGAACCAGATAAGTACCAAAGATAATAGACAAGAAACAAATTTTTGGAGTTCACACAGAGGATAAGGTTGCCAGATTTAGCAAGCAAAAATATAGGATGCCCAATTAATTTGAATTTCAGGTAAAAAATGAATACATTTTAGTATAAGCATGTCCCATACTTACATCCTGTATTTTATCTGGCAGCTCTAAAACAGGACCATCAGTTCAGTTTGGCAATGATGAGTATTTTATTGAATTTATAAATGTCTGCTTTGCTCCAAAAAAATTTATACCAGCTTAAAGCAAAAGACACAAAATAGGTTAGTGAATTAGAAACAGAAAACCAAGAATGAGTAAAATCTATAATTAATATAATTGAACTTTAAGTTTTGCTTTAAGTTTTCTGAAACAATGCAACAAGTCATGATGAATTGCATATGTCTTGGGATTAAAAAGATCATTTGTTAGAGTGAAAAAAGTATTATTATCATAAAGAAGAAATATGGTTTACTAGACTGTATTTCTAGTAAGAGAGCTTGGATACAAGTCCTTAAACAAGTCACAACAGCTCTCTAAACCTCAGTTCAGAGTTCATCTATAAAATGGTATTATTATTGTCTGTTCAAGTTATCTACCCATGGTTGTTTAACAAATTATCCTATAACTTAATGGCTTAAAACAACAACCATTTTGTTATAGCTAATGACACCTGGATCACGAAATTGAACAGGCCTTAGCGGGGTAATTGTCTGCTCCATGCAGCATTGACTGAGGTCGCTCAGAGCTATTGAGCTTGAGTGTGGCCTGTTCTGAAGGTCCAAGATGGCTCACTCACATATCTGTGCCTTAGCAGGATTGTGTGGAAGGCCAGGCTCAGTTGGGACTGGGGGCCAAGGTTCCTACAGGTGGTCTCTCCAGCATGACAGTCTCAAAGTAGTTGGACTTCTAACATGGCAGCTCAGATCTCTCAGAGAGATTGTTCTAGGAGACAAGAAGTGGAAACTGCCAATCTCTTAAAGCTTGGACCCAGAAATGGAGACAGTGCTACCTCCTCCATATTCTACTGGTTAAAAAGTCACAGGGCCAACCCAGATTCAAGAGGCGGGGACACAGACCCCACCTCTCAATAAGAGGAGGGTCAAAAAAATTGTGGCCATCTTCTACTAGGACTCTTCACCAGGTTCATGGGAAGATGGAATGAGGTGATGTATGCACAAGTACAGATAAGGTAAATGACCTATTAGGATCTAGGGTGCCAGCCCTATCAAAATCTCCCCTAACTATGGCCTCCACCTAATCCCTGCTGCAGACAGTCCTTTAAACCAGGGAAAACATATACATGTTCTATGTAAATCAGATGACTGGGATCCTCACAGGTACTCCTTGGAAAAACACAAGAACCCTGAATGTTAAGAGTGGCTGATAGATCAGACACTGATTTCCAGCTCTTTCTAGGATTCTGAACCCTGTCTTAGACCACTGGACCAGTACAACCACCTTGATTTTCTCAGCAAGTGACCCATGTGCCTAAGAATATTTATTTTAATGATCGTTCCCAAGATTGGAAAGACAGTCAATATTTTAGGAAGAGAGAATACTGTAATTTAAAAAAAAAAAGGTAGCTAGTTCATAAGAGAAAAAACATAATTTTCTTTAAAAATATTCTAATGATTTTGTGCTTTGTTCATTAACAAAAGAAAGCCTTCTTTAAAACTTCACTTCACATAATGAGTTGCCAGCCTAAGGACTATGCACCAAGGCTTGATTCCATACTATAGTATTTCTCCTGGAACGCTAGGCATTTCATCCCAGCTCCATTCACCAGTAGCACCAAGATTTGGAAACAAAGCTCCTCTCATTGCTCTTCTTCCCCAAAATAGTTCTTTGGCTATCACCTTGGGGTTATTAATCACTTCCTTGCGCTGAAGAGTTACTTTAGAGAAACCTTTGTTAAAATGGCATTTAGCACCTGTTGGACTTTAATAACCCATAGGATTTTAATGCTGGCAAGGACTTCACTGTCTTCATCCTTACCTACAGCCAAGGAAACAAAAGCCCAGGTAGGTTAAGTGACCTACATAAGCTCACAGAGCTTTGAGTTGTGGAGGCAGAACATGATCATAACAACAACTTTACGTCTATACAATATTTGACAGGCCACAAAGCTCTTGTGCTTATTTTATGACATTTGATCCTCATAACCTCTTATAAGGAAACTCTAAACACCAAAGCATCCAAGACCAGCCAGGGGTCTTTCAACCACACAGCTGCCCAACATCTGGGCCCCAGGAGAATGGGACATGGGACAGGTAAACTTTGCTTTGCAGGATCTGGGTGGGAGAGGGATGAGGGTGCACCAGGTAGGCTGGTCTAGGCAGGCGGGCTGGATGGGTCATCAGGGTGAGGAAGAATAGGAGAGTGCAAACTGGGGAAGGAGCTCCCAAAGGAAAACAGCTATTTCGCAAACTTCCTCAGGGGTTAATCTGAAGAGCTTATTCCTTTTCCACAAGTCTTTTTAACAGCCTTAAAGGACACTTGGCCTCACAGATCATATCTGCAGAAGAAGGACTTGCCTGAACACAGACTGCTTAGGCTTTTCCTTAACATCTTTTGCTGAACTGCCAATAAATTCCCAACTGTTTGAGCTAAGCAATCTAGGAATAATTTCCTTTTCTGCTTCTCTCAGCATGAAGGAAGGCAATCTCTTTCCAGTCCAAGGAACTTGAGTAGCAAACGTTAAGAAGTATCAGGAGCTACCAGTTTCTGTGACCCGTTTTACTTTTTTAAAAAGAAAAGAAAAACACAAAATATTATTTTTGTTTGTTTCTTTTGCAGCAGGAAGTATTTGCCCCCAAGCTTCTGAGATGTTATTTCTAGGCTTGTTCTGTCATCTGAAGAACACTTCACAGCAAGGAGATAGCTTTTGGGAGCATGGGGAGAAAATGTGCAGCATACACACCCTCAAGGGACACTGCTGCAGCCATGGAGCCTGAGAAGATGGCTCATATCCTTTATCAGTGTCAAGAGACCCCGAATGGTGTGGCTTGCATCAACAAATCCAGTGGTTGCATTTCTAAATTAAAAATCATGGGACTATTTTGCAGTATCTGAATTTAGATAGATTAGATACATACATAGATAGATAGATAGACAGATGAGAGAAAGAGAGATTGATTCATTTAAATAGTTATTTATATATTAAAATAGCTAAACTCTATCCAATGTTTTATGAAAACCTAATTATAAGAAGGCATAACTGAGGGTAAGTAATGGGCCCACTGTGGTGAGAAGATAAGGAAATAATGGTGCCATCTACCCCAAATGTGTCTTAGTGCTAGAGACGTAAAGTGACACAAGATTGGCATGGACAGTAACAGTAATCCCAAGAGATGTTATTGTTCTAAAAATTTCAGATGCTCTCAGGGAGATATTTTTTAAAATTAATATATTTTGTTGTTTTTATTATAAAATTATTTTATAATTTTTGTCATCAAAGATCAAATAATAAAGAAAGTAGACCTCTCTTGGTGCCCTCCATCTCCACACACTCTCCTCCCCACCCCTGCAACACATACATCTCCTGTAACCCCAACCCCTGGAGGAACCCACTGTTAATGTTTCTGGACTTCTATGCACAAATAAGTATTTTAAATTAATGTGTTCATACTTTACATAATGTTCTATAATATGCTTTTTAATCACCAGTATGTTATAGCCATCTTTCCACTCCTCACATAATAAAATCATCATGTCTTTTGTAATGATTACATAAAAATTCATTTCCCAAAGTCCACTTTAACCAAGACCCTGCTGAGTTTAGAAGGTTTCCAAATGTTTCTATTTCAAAGAGTACTGCAATGGACATCCTTGAATTTATATCCTGATACACTTTAATGAGTATATCCTTATGGTAAATTTCTTGCAATGAAATTTTGAGCCAAAACATTTGACATTTTCTAATGTAATACATTTTTCTAGATAGCCTTCTAGAAGATTATAACATTGCTCACTCCTTCTAAGAACTTATGAACATTCCTGGGAAGATTTTTGTGCTGCCAAAGGTGGCTTCATGGGAAGAGAAGTTTGTCTCTTCCATTCAATGACTATTGAAAAAGTGATGATTTCTCCAGAAGCCAAAGAATCAAGGGATAAGACACCATGGGACTCAAAGACTGGTTCAAAATGGTAATAGTACCTGGATAGGTTTCTTCAAATCTGATGTCATATGGGATATATGACCAAAAAGCATATATTCCCATGTCTTCATTGAAGCCTATGCAAGTCTTTCAGCAGCTGCTTGATGGGATGTATTTGAGTTATTTTCTTTTTTCCTTCCCTACAGAATGCACTTCTAAGTGCATCACAGGTGAAGCATCGGGCAGGAAGTTATGGTGCGTGGAGCTGATACCAGCTGTGCCACCAAGTAGCATGTGAAGTACCCAGTAGGGAAATTGATCTGTCAGGGCAAACCATAGATCAGGCTAGGCATGGCTATCTCAAGTCAGGCAAGCATAACAGTTGCAGCTATTGGCTGTGATTAGATGGAATCTGAGGCAGAAATACTGGTTTGTATGAGCAGAAGTCAAAATCGGGTGAGAAAATGAGAAGAACACACTTCAAAATAAGCAGAGCAAGAGGTCAGGTGGAGAAAATGCTTCACAGAGAAGCAGTCCCGGTTCTGAATACTGCCCTAGATAAATGTAACTTAGACTTAATTGAAGGTCCTTTGAAGTACAATCTATTCAACAAAGATATAAATACACACGTAATGCAAACATACATACATACGCATGTGTGTATGTATGTATGTGTATGTATATATATGTGTGTGTATATTACATATTTAAGGATATAGCAGTAAGCAAAGTCTGCTCTTATGGAACTAGTGCTTCAGTTAAGGTGACTAAGGATTCTGATCACCAATTACAAATTACTGTTTGTGTGTGTTATGATAGGGGGTTTCCCCACACTACCAGCAATTCTCGGACACCAGCTGGGTGTCCTACCATTCAACTCAATTATGACGCTATTTACCCAGAGATAGCATCAGATTCCAAAAATTAAGGGCTCAGTCCCACAAGACTGCCCTCCACTTCAAATGCCAATCACAAGTTCAGGTTGTCACCTGTGCTTCTGACTGACCAACTATAGATGGAAGGGTCCAATAACCACCTCCTTGGGTTCAATTAATTTGCTAGAGGTGCTCACAGAACTCAGAGAAACATTTTACTCTTTAGATTACCAGTTTATTATAAAAGGATATTATAGGATTTATTATATTATAAAGGATTATATTATATTATCTGGTCATTTCCATTGCAATATATTATATTATATTATAATGATGTTATATATTAATTAATATACAGCATTAACTAATAATGATGTTATATATTATATTATAAATTATTTATTATATTATAAAATAATTTATAAAAGTTTATTATAAAAGGATATAACTCAGGGACAGCCAAATAGAAGAAATGCACAGGGGAAGGTATGGGGAAGGGACACGGAGCTACCCTGCCCTCTCTGAGGCCACTCTCCCGGATTCTCCACATGTTTGCCAACCAGGAACCTCTCTGAACCCTGTCCTTTTGAGTTTTTATGGAGGCTTCGTTAAATAAACATGGATGATTAAATTATTGGCCATTGGTTATTGAACTCAATCTTCAGCCCTTCTCCCCTCCCTGGGGGTTGGGGGTTGGACTGAAAGCTCCAAACTTCTAATCACATAGCTGGCTTTACTGGCAACCAGCCCCCATCCTAAAGTACAGTCCAAAAGCCACTCAATAACATAACAAAACATACCTTTATCACTCTCATCACTGGAAATTCCAATGGTTTTAGGAGCTCTATGTCAGAAATGGAGGTGAAGACCAAATACAGATTTCTTATTATAGATCACAATATCACAGGAACACAAAAAATAAACAAATAGAAAACTATATATGAAGCCAGGTGGTGATAACTGCTATGAGAAGAATTAAACCAGAATATACGGCATAGAAAGTAATCGGGGGTGCTACTTTAGACAGAATGATCAGAGAGGTATCTTTAATAATGACTTTTGAGCAAAGGCTTGAAGGAAGTGAGAAAGTGATCCATGTAGATAGCTGGAGGAAGAATCTTCTATGTCCAAATTACCAAGGTTGGAGTATGGTTGGGGTAGTGGAGAAGCAGCAAGGAGGCTAGTGTGCCTGGAGCCAACTGATGAACAAAATGAAGTGTAAGAGAAGATGAGATCAGAGAGGTTACTAGGGCAGACCATGTAGTGTTGCAAGCTAAGGACTCTGATTTGAGTAGAATAGTGTTTTAAAAGAGTTATTCTGGCTGTTGTGCAGAAGAGTCTGCAGAGCGGCAAGGGTGGAAGCAGGAAGACCATTTGGGAGGCTACTGCATGTCCAGGTGAAAGGTGATGGTGACCCAAACCAGAGTGGTAGCTGGAGAGGTGGAAAGAAGTGGTTGCCTATTTCAAAGGTAAAGTGCACAGGATTTGCTGATGAGTTGGATTTGGAGTATGACAGAAAGAGAAGAGTCAAGGATGATTCAAGGTTTTTGGCCTGAACAACTGGAAGAATGGGATTGCCAGAGGGAAAGCTGTGGAAAGAACAGATTTAGTGGGAAGTGGAAAACAAGATCTTGATTTGGGGGGCCTGTTAGCTTTGAAATGTTTATTAAGAATTTAAGTCGAAATGTCAAGCAAGCAGCTGGAAATATGAGCCTGGAGTTCAAGGACAAGAACAGGGCTGGAGATAAAAATGTGGAGTCATCAGTGTAAAGAAGCCCTGGAATTGGATGACATCAGGGAATGAATGGAGATACAGACAAGGCTCAAGGACCGAGCCCCAGGGCACAACCGTGTTCAACTGAGGAGGACCCCGCCAAGGAGAGGGAGAAGGAGCAGACAGTGAGGTAGAAGGAAGCCAAAAAGTGGTGTCCCAGGGATAAAGTGAAGGAAGTGTTTTAAGAAGTGGGGGGTGACAATGTGTATCAAATGCTGCTAACAGGTCAAGTAAGATGGGGACTGTCAATTGACCATTAGATTTGATGATGTAAAGGTCATTAGTGACTTGACAAAGCAGTTTTGGTGGTACTTGATGGTCAAAAGCCTGAATAGATCAGATTCCTGAGAAATTAGAGAAGGGGAAGTAAACACATCTAGAATAGTCCAATCTCTCAAAGAGTTTAGCTATAAAGGAACAGAAAAAAGGATTGATAGCTGGAGGACGATGAGGAGGCAAAAGTGTTTTGTTGTTTGAAGGTGGGAGATATTATCCCTGTTTTCAGGCTAATGGAAATGAGCAGTAGAGTGGGAACAAATTACAATGTAAGAGAGAGATGGAAATAGTACAGGCATGAGGTTCTTGAGGAAACAAGAGAGAATGGGATCCAGTTCACAGGGGAAGGGTTGGCCTCAGGAGCAGAAAGTTTTGTCTTTTGAAACAAAAGGAAAATAAAGCATTAATTGGATTAATAGATGACATGGTAGGAGAATGTGGAAATTATCTTCTTGGTTTTTCCTATTTACCCAGTGAAATAAAAAACTGAAGTAGTCAGCTGGAGTGGGTTGAGGGAAGGAGGCTTTGAGGATCAGGAGCATGAGACAGTGGATTGACCAAGAAAATGAAGCAAGATTGCTGGGCAGCACCAAGGACCTACTTGAGATTTGTGGTCCCAAATTTAAGACGCAGCCAGCAATGTTTAGCAGGTATGAAAATATTAGAAGATTGGATTTAATCAGAGTTGGGATTTTGCCAGGTGCTTGTGACAAAGGGAAAGGAGCAAGGGAGTTGAAGATGTAATCCTCATCATCATCATTATCATCAGAATAGTCAAAATCTATTGATCATCTGTATGTGCAAGACACTATGATCAATGCTCTACGATCAATTTGTCTATGATCTTTGCAACAAATCTTGATGGTAGGTATTGTTACCCCCATTTTACAGGTGAAGAAACTAAGGCTAAATGATATTCAATGATTTACAAAAGCTACATATGTATTGTATACATCAGAGGTGGGATTCAATGATATTTTGCACATCTTAAAATAATAATAATGACTATAGTATTATTAATTTTAATTTTACAGCCATGGCTTATTAGACAGGTAACAGGGAAAAAGAAGAGCATGGCTGCTGGAGTCTGCTTTGGAAAACAGCACACACACATCCCCAGACAACCAATGTTAGGGCTGCCATGACATACTAATTCAAATACTTGGAAAAGTTTTCTATTTGTATAGACTTTTGAGAGAATTAGGGAAGTATGGGAAGAGAGATTATGTTCTTTGAATTGAGCCACACCCAAGAAATTGATTCTAAGAGCTTTGAAACTTTTTGAAACATCATTTAATTTCAAAGTTTCTGCATTTCTTTCTATGACTCACAGTGGGGGCTTGGTTTCGTCTTTTGGGCTCAGGACTCTCTTGTTTGAAAAAAAATTCAATGGGCCTTTGGCAAGGCAACTAGAAGAGCAAGATCCTGATCTCTAATGGACACTGAGGAGCGACATTGCTGTGCGTGATAAATAAAAGGACCTCTTCATTGAGAGTCATTTCTGGAATCCAGAAATGTGTCCAGATTTAGGGACCCTGGACTCAAGAACAGACAGTACTTGGTCAAAGTCACTCCTAAATGGTAAAGAAGAACAGGCCCCTCTAACATGCCATTAGCCGAAGAAAATGGATGAATGGCCAGTTGGAAATAACAATACCTACCCTCCAGTTGTGTTTTCCATTTTCTGCATTGTAAACCTCATTCTGTTAACCTTAAGCCTTCTGTAAGTTCTATTATTTTTAATAGGCTGGTCTTATATGTTTGGGGGATTTCAGATGGGACCTATGTCAACACATGGGACAAAGAGTTATGTGAATTGCTGTAGTAGACTGAAAAATAGTTATGAGAAAGCAAGAAACTCAAACAAGTCCTCTAGATGAACAGGGGATCTGTAAGTAATCTCTGGGAAGTCTCAGAAAGAGAAAGTAGGTACAAATAGGACTTCTTGCTAAGCAGGAGATACAAAGAACCTCCACTGCTCCTATTGAAAGACGAGACTCCTGAAGACTGGAGAACTTGGGGACAACTGAGTTACAGAAACTGTTTGGATTTCTCTACCACACAGTTTTAACAATACTTGTAAAGATTCATGTTCCTTTTTTACAAATAATATAAACACAAGGTATCCATCTTAATGTTAAATGCCCCAAATTTGTGATTTGTCACCTACCTTGCTGGCTCCTAGCCTCTGGTTCACAATGCCACTCAAGAGATACAAAGTGACATGAATTCTTAATATGCAAAAGAGAAAGAAAGAGGATCCTGGTGAGTAGTTATTCATAAACTCTTTTCTCAGAACCCATGTCATAAACTTAGCCTTTAACCTTGATAAATTTATGCAAAAACGTGTTCTTCCCACATTCCTTATACAAATGTGGTTCCATTTCTTCCCCCTTCACTGCAGTCACTGAAGTGATGTTCTGAAGCCCTCATTTATCTCTCTTCCTTCTTTTGCTTTATTGGAAAAACTTCATGCAAAACCTCATTTTACAAAATTCAGAAAATATGGAAATACAATGTAAAACTCAACATAAACTCACAGTATCACAGAGAAGACACAGCTAACATTTCAGAAGCATTTAATTCCAGTACAAAAATCAAACATACATACCCCCACACACAAGGGTCTCTCATTTTCTGAGTATAACCTGCTTCTCAAAAACTATTGGGTAGCAAATTCTCAATTACCAGGAGCTGTATTTCATTACTCTAGATACACACACAAAAAATGTTCTCAGCCCATCAAAACCTTCCAAATAATTTCCTCAAATATCATTAAAATACTCTTAAATACCAAGAATTTCTACATGATATAAAACATATAAAACAGCAATTACATAATTATTAAATTCTTAATGAACTCATTAGTAGGAATGTTTACATGCCGTACGTATGGAACAAATACAAATTACAATTTCCCTCTCTACCACAGGAAATATATACTATAATGTAAACAACAAAATAATGAATTAGGTAATAAAAATAGCATCTGAATTGGACCTGGGCTGGCAGGGCCCTTAGGTGCCTCAGAAGTGACCACCGGTGGTGGTAAATGTCTAGACAATCGGGGAGAGGGTGAGGAAGACGACAATGATAACGCACAGTGTGTTCACACACCTGCCGGGAACAGGTACAATGAGCCGGCATCCTGGCTGTATTGAACATCCTCTTGCCAGGACTCAGGGGCAACTAAAGAGTCTTCCCTAGACAATGCTTGCAAATTTCTTATAATTTTGTTTTTAATTTAGATAATGAATTTAGATAGTGAATTGGTTAGTCAATTTTTGGTAACTTGTTTTTACAAGTTATTACAATGAATGTTCATATAGTGAGAGATAGCAAGGAATTATATATATATGCATATATATGTTTATATATACATATGTACATGTATGTGTACACACACATACACCCCATATATACATACACATTCTGCTATACTTAATATTATGACAGAAACCACTTTTTTCGTTGTTTGCTAAGACATTTTCCATGCCATTAGTTTCCAAATCATTATTTTTAATGATGCATAGTGTTTTATCATATCTAAATTTATAAATTACCATTTTCTTATTGTTGGCCATTTGTTTCCAATTTTCCATTATTATAAACAATGCTTTATATATAAATCTTAGTGTAAATTTGTGATTTTTAAATTCTTGAAAGTGGAAATACTAAATCACCAGGTATAAACATTTTTGAAGCTCTTGATCCATATTGCCAAACTCCAGAAAAGTTATACTAATGACAATACCCCCCTGCAACGTAAGAAAGTATCCATCTCAAACACCTCTCCAATACTGAGCATTTTCTTTAAAGAAAAAAACTTGCCAACCTGATAGGTGACAATGATGCTCCTATATTTAAGTAACCATTTCTTTCATTATTATTTTTGCTAACTTTTTTATTTGTTGATCATTTGTTTTTTTGACCATTTATATTTCTTTATTGTACGAATTTTCTATTCATGTTTTGCCTATGTTCCTTTTAGATTGTTTATTTTTTTAAATTTATTCATAAAAGTATTTCCATATCAAGTATAATTGCCCATTGTCTGTCTTTTGTGTTGTGCATATTTTTTCTTCTCAAAGTCTGAGAGATTCCAAAGCTTGATCTATATTCCAATTTACCGAATTGAATCAATCCCCTTAGGAGTACTTGCTGGTATAAAATGAGCCTCATCAGTTCATTACAGCGGAGAATTTATCAAATTTCCCACCCACCTCACCTCACCTCACCTCAAAAACTTTTCTTCTATGTATTGGATGGGAGAACCACATCTTCAACACTGGTCTAGGCCTCCCCTGGCCTGCCCTGGTTTTCAGGAAGGTCTGATATGCTCCTTTTCCTGAAACACTCAAGCCCTGGGATTCCAGCGCTTTTGACTTGGGCAAAAAGGATTGGCCAGGGCTGCGGCCTTGATCAAGTTAGTCTCTTAACTTGTCTAGGCCTGAGGTTCTTCATCTGTAAAATCAAGTGCATGATCCAGTTGATTTCTAGCATCTCTTTCAGCTCTACCCTTCTGTGGATCTTAATTTAGTCAATACTGCATGTGCCTAAAAGTAACTTTTCATTAGAGGGCTTAAAAGACTCCATTTGTTTTGAATGCCCAATTCCTTATTTTCCTAAGTAGATAAAACCCATAATTTCTTTCCTTGATTAGCATGACATGTTTCTTGTATATTTACTCACTAAACATTGACTGCATCACTTCAGAAAACTCAAGACATGTTATTAATGAAAAGATAGAAGTTTATTCATTCAACAAACATTTAGTAAACACTCACAGTGTGCCAGGCACTGTGCACAGCGCTGAGGAAACAGAGATATGTAAGAACAATCTCTGCCTGCAAGGACCTCATAGGCTAGTGGAGGAGACAGATTTGTAAATAAATCATTACACTCTTGTGAGATTGATGACATGCATAGAAAACCAGCATGCAGTCACAAACAAGGCATGCCAGAATAAAGGAAAAGTTAAAGTGGAGCTGATTCTTGAGCAAAGACCCGAGACAAACATGGATTCCCCAGCACACGAAGAAGAAGGAAGAAGCAAAAGAGCTGCAAACGGAGGGAACAGCATGCATGAGGGATGGAAGCATGATCCAGGCTGGCATATTCCAGGGACAGCAAGCAGCTGGATAATCCTGGATTATACTTGGGGACTTGTTGGGAAACGATGCTTAGAAGGAAAAAAATAGTGAAGAGCTTTTCTTGTCCTGAAAATAATGTGGATTTTATCCTCTAGTTAATGGAGAAAGTTGAAGGATTTTTTTAAAGTAATTTACATTTATTTTTGAATAACTCTCGATACATTAGAGAGAATCGATTAGAATGAAGAGAGAGAGGAGGCTGAAGAAACTTAGAAGGCTCTTTTAAATTAGTCCAGAAGGGATATAATGAGTCTAAATTAAGGCACTATGAATGTTTATTACAATAATATACAATATTATATACAATATTATCAAATATACACAATAATATATACTATATATACAACACAATATATATACAATACAATATATACAATAATATATACAATAATATACAATATTCTAGTGATTCACTCTTTATGGAATTAAAAAAAAATTAGTCTCTACCATCCAGCTAGAAAATGCCAAGGCTTTAATAAATACTAAGATTATTTTATTTTTAAAAAGTCATAATTTTACAAGCATTAACCCACAGGCATTTTATAGCACATCAAAATCTTATTTCTTCTTTCAAAAATAGCCTTAAGATTTCATTTTCCCCCATATAACTGTCTGTGGTAACAGTAAGTAAAAGGGAACAGGATAATCTAAGAAAAGAGAATAATCTGAACCAAGATTAGAAACCATGGACTTACTTTGAGAAATAATTCCCAATTCCTTGTAGATTGTATCACCTCTGTAAATTGTTTTAATATTGTGTATCTCTCCCTCTAACATGAACTCTTTAAAAAGTCAAATCCCCTCTCTTTGTGAGTAGCAAAAACAGGTCATTTTCATTGACATAAGGTAAACTTTTGGTTCTATCACACTCTTAAAATGCCTTTGCAAATCTTTATGAGGATAGCTAGCTTTCAACTATTCAACCCAAGTTCAACTATTCATTCATTGCATTTTCTCCCTTAGAGTACTAATCCATTAAAAAAATTTTCAGATATCAGCATTTTGTATCATGAACTGAATTTGATCATCACTAGTGTACTTTGAGTTAATTGTACTCCCAAATTCCTTTTTTCAGTCATAAATAGAATTACTTGTTTCACATCAGTAAAAGCACATCAAGAATAAGGCACTTGGCTTGGTTGGTCCTCACATTCTTCATTTGAAAAAGGAGTGAGTCAGGCCACAAAAGCTGAAAGCTTTTTTCCAGCCTTAGCGTTGTGTGATTCTACATAAAATCAACACATTTTCATTAAAATTTTATTTAAAAGAATTATATCTGAAATGTGCCATCAGAGTAAATTATTTTTAAATTATTTTATTTTCAAAGCTTTTATATTGTTCCAAATACTCCCAAAATAATTAATATTCTTCAATTATTATTTTCTATATACAAGATGTTGTAAGTTATTTAAGCAAAACAAAGAATAAAACAAGGTTCTTGTCTCCCTCTGCCTACATCTAATAGGAAGTTAAAAAGCACAGAAATAATTAAACAAGGGGAAAACGTTATGAATTAAGAGAATTTAGTATCATAAAAGAGTTCCCAGCAAGGGGGGTGTGTTCAACTGGAGGACCAATAAAGGCTTCATGAATGTAATGGAATGTGAGACCAAACTTGAACAATGAGTGAGCTTTCATTCCAAAGAAGTAGGGAGAGACAGAACATCCCAAGGAGAAGAAAGAGTCTGAGCATAACTTGGACTGTCTTTGGGGAATAATGTAAAAGTAAAGTTTTTACAAAAGTTAGAAAATACACAGAACTGAAAAAAGACGGGCCAGTTTGTGGAAGACCATTGTATTAATAAGTATTCTTTTGGTTACAAGTGACAGAAAATCCAACTCAACCAGAAGAGAGAATGTACTAGCTGAAAGAACTAAAAGTTCATGGGTAGGCTAGCTTTCGGTGTGGTTTATATAATGGTTCAAATTTTGTCCCCCGGAGCCTGCCTAGACTCTTCCTCCGCAGGCTGATTTCCTTTTCAGGTTTCAAATGCTAGATTCTGGCAGCTTCCAGCTTACGTTATTAGAACACCCAAACCAGAGGAAGAATCAGTCTGCTCCCAAATAGTCCTGGAGCTGAGTCCGTTTGCCCCCGTTGGTTGACTTGGGTCACATGCCCTTCCCCAACTGTGACCACTGGGGATTGAATGCGTCAGTTGGCTCAGCCTGGATAGTATGATCCACCCCCAGAGCCTGATAGTAAAATGTTGCCCAGCACACAAATGGGCCAGAGTGGGGAAGAGATGGTTCCTCAAAGAGAAGAGACAGTTCCTCCCGCCACTAGAAGAAGATATGGTTCTTGGTGGCAAACTATATTCCATGACTACGAATAAAAACCTGAAGATTTTGGATATTAGTAGACAATAGGAAGCCAATAAGATTTTTGAACTGGGCAGTAATATGATCAATGCTGGCCTTTATGAAATTAATCTGGCTGCAATGTATATGATAGGTCAGATTGGGAGATGGATGGAGATGATAAAACTAGCTTTGAGGTTGGTAAGAGGTTTAGGGAGTCTGTGCTAGGATGGTGCTGGTAAAAGTAGAAAGAAGTCAAGAGCAAGAGACATTTTTGTTCCCAAATGTTTTATCACCACGACTAAGAAACTCTAGAAAATACATTTAATATTAAAAGCAATATTGGATTGCTGAAAGAACATTGCCATAAAGAAAAAAGCAACTGAAAATTATTTTAGTGTAATTTCTTAAATTGGTTTAATAGGAGGCCCAACTCTGAAGCATCCAGCTTGTTTGTTCATTTGGAAGAACATTGCTGCCACCTTCTAGTCACCAGAGTCCACTTCCTTTTCTTCGATCATAATTCCCCCTGGCAGCCTGGGGTCTGCTGTGTGGGCTTCTGAAATTCTTTCCTGATCTAATGCCCTGAACACCAGCTAATCCCATTCAATATGTCAAAGGGACAAAAACGGCAAGTGGGTAAACTTGAACAAAATGTTCCTCCCTCTGATTGAACAATAAAAACCAATTAGTCATTTTAATTTGGGTCTACAGTTACTTTGACTTTTGTTCTCTCCTACACCATCTTTGAACAGCAGGGTTTGAATTGTACAGATTATAAAAGAATGCTTGAATTACCAAAAGACTGTTATCCCTGATTTTTTGAGTCCACAAGCATACTGACATGATCATTATTACTCAGCTTTTTAAAAGATTTAATAAATCCTGAATTTTCAATACCATTTAATATTCAAGAGGATTCACTTACTAATAAACAAAATTTAATTTGGCCAGTACAAAACATATTCTGCTACCACTCAGCTCTTTAATTTTATTATAGTGATTAAAATTGCAAGTGGGATTAGCACATTTCTTGCTGTTAAGAAAGCTGGATATGCTATGATTTTATGTCAAGTCCTCTGGCCACACAAAATACAGTAAGATTATCTTATTAATGGAGAGGGATATGCATTGTGCTTTTCTCTTGGTACTAGTGTTGCTCATGTGCTATTATTGCAAAAGGCAAGAGCTAGCTTTGCCTCTTACTTGAATAAATAAACCTTCTAGGCCACAGTACTGCTCAAATTTGATGATGCACACAAAGCAGTCAGGGATCTTGTTAAAATGCAGATTCTGACTCAGTAGGTCAGGGATGGGCCCGAGAGTCTGCATTTCTAACAAGCTCCCTGGAGACTCTGATACTGCTCAAAGACTACACTTTGAGTAATGAGGTTCTTTGAATTTAAAATGAGAAATATTTTCTGGACCTGGGATCTGGTATTAAATCATGCTCATTTTAGTTTGCAAAACAACAGTGTGAAAGGAATGAGATATAGATTATCTTTATTTTCCTCAGAAACAACGCACGCCTTAATAATATGAATTATTCTGGGTTTAGCTAGGCAGTCATGGCCCAGCCACTTATAAGTCAGACTTGCTGATGGCAACATTACTGCCACTGAGATGTATACCTGTTTGCAGGTCTGATGAGGAAAGATTCATTGGTAACTGTTTCTCCCATGGTGTATAAGGAGACGTTCTTCTTTTGCTGTGTATGATGGATGTAATTGTTTGAGTTGACACATATTACAAATTCATCTTCAAAGTTGTTTTTCCATGATTCTAATTATTAATATGAAAGCTAGAAAATCTAGGGAAAGGTCAAATAAAGCATATAGATTTTTGGCAGAGATTTCCATTTTTATTCAAATATTTCTGGTATCAGAGAAGCAGACATATAGTTGTTGCCACTTGCCTTTGTTCCGAAAGAACCACACCTTTCTCAAACTGCGGCATCTCTGGTTGGTTGGTTTGCATTCTGCCAGTTTACCTTAATGATTCCCTGCGGGGAACAGAGATTACACAAAGAGATGCTTTCTCACCATTTCTGCCAGCAGAGCATAGAGAAAGTTATACATTTTCTCCTTTCAAGATCTGGTAAAAACAAGCTACTTTGCAAAAAAGATTTCCACAAATATAATTATATTATAATTCGGCTTTTGTTATGTGTATCATGTAATTCTTAGGCTTCATCAGAATACAACTCACACCTGCTTTTCCTATCAATTTTCCACTGGTATGTCTACTTGCACATGAAGTTTCTTTTTGCACCAAAACATCATATTACTTGAGCTCAAATGCTAGATTTGGATGACAGTTTTGGGCCTAGCCAAATAAGATGTATAAATTCTAGATGGTTCTGTGAATCAAAAGTATCTTGAGATACTAATACTTGAATTGATAATTAGCCAAGTTTTTTTGCTTGAGACATTTAAATGCACTCCACCTATTTAACATATAGTAAAGACCCATTCAGTCAACAAACATTTATAGGGTACCAGAGTACCACGTGCCAGGAGGTACTGTACTGTGCTGTTATACATGGTGCAAAAACAGATACACTCCTCCCCCTAAATGTCCCGGATCGCATGGAAATAACGTATGTATAGAAAGACAGACAATACATAAAATAAATGTAAAACATACAGGATGTTTGATGATGTTAAGTGCTAGGGAGAAAAACAAATCATGGAAGGGCCTTTAGGGCACTGGGTTTGCGATTTTATATAGAGTGCTCAGCGATGAATTGGGGATGGGGTGAGTGGGGAGAGTCCTTATTCACCCAGCGACACCTCGCTAACTTGTGAGAGCTGAATCAGAACAGAAGTAAACTCTTCGGAAACCCCCATGCTCAGCCTATGATGTCTGTAGGATGACGGGATCGCTCGGTATTGACGGCCCCCGGAAAGACAATTCATTTTCTTCCCACTTTTCTTGCAGCTGGCCATCCGCTCGGCTGGAACCTTCCTTGAAGCCGAAGCCGCACCTGCACGCCTAGCGCGACCACCACCCGCGGGCACTTTGCCGCCGCGTGCGCGCATCGCGGAGCACGCGCGCGCGAGGGGCGCGCACCGCCCCCGGGCCGCTCCCGGGCCCGCCGGGGACGCGCGCGCGTGCCCGGGCCCGCGGCCTCTCGGCAGCGACGCGGCCAGGAGGGCGGCGCGCGCCCCGCTCGGCAGCTGCGGCGGCGGCTGGTGTGGGCGCTCACGTCAGGGCTGGGAGGAGGAGGGGGTTCGCACGAAGAGAGTAAGAGAGACATGAGGCGGCCCGGCAGGAAGCGAGAAAGAGTTCCGCGGAGCAGGAGTGAGTTTTAGAGACGCCGGGCGAGCAGGACCTGCGCCTGCGGGAGAGCGTGGCCGCCTGGGCTCCTCGCCTCCTCCGCGCGCTCTCCTGTGTGCGCTTTCAGCACCCCGAGCGGAGAACAGTTCCCTGCAGCCCGCAGCGCGGCCGAGGGCCGGGCTACCTGGAGCCTTCGACCCACCCTCGGAGAACCCAGTGTGCACGCTGCCTTCTCCGCTCTGTTGGTGTGCAAGTAAACACGAGGGAAAAGAATCCGGCGGCCTCAGGGAGCCCTGAAGAAGCAGAAGCAGAATGTACCAGGGACACATGCAGGTAAGACATTTCCATTGAACTGGAAAGAAATCTTGGGGGCTAATTTAAGAGCAAGGAGGTTCACCAAGTTACTGTGGTGAAGTGCTGCCTTGACACAATTCAACAAGTGAAGTGATGCAACATGACCGTGACATTTCTGTCTGATGCTATCGGTAAAACTAGACGAGTTTCTGAGGGTGGGAGAAGGGGAGGAAAGACCTCGGAACTTTGATTGGAGAAGTTTGTTTTCTGTGCATTCCCTGAGCCTGTTTCTCTAAACGAGATCAAAGAACCCAAACAGAGAAAACCTGGAGATGACCGTGTTTCCTTTGTAATCCTTTTGATGCAACTCGGCATGTATGTCAGCTGAAGGGCAAACAATAATAGAAAAGACGAAGCTTTTCTCTTACCATCTGTAAAGGTTTCTTGACAGTTAGAACACTTTGCCACTTCCGTATTGTTTTTTAAAGTGATAATTTTTAAAAAACGGTTTGTGCTGTATTTTTCCCCCTTCAGATGATGGGACATTGTCACCTATCCCTATAGTCACAGGATGACTTGGGAGGATGAATTTCAAACGTATGTCCAAGAGGCTCTAATGTCTTTCAGGGGAGATGCTGCCTCTGCTTATTAATGCTCATCGGAGCGGAGTCGCTGCTTCTCTCTAATGCAAACACTCTACTCTCTTGGGCAAGATTACTTTAACCTTGACTCCAGTTCTCATTCACACGGTTGGTTCTTCATCATAAAGGCAGGTGTATGCTTTGGGGAAATAAAATGAAATACTAACTCAGCTTCCTAAAGTATGAATTGAGCTCTTTTTGCTGTTCGTAAATGCTTTAGTCATCAGATTTGATGTTTGGGCTTTCTTTCCATTCCAAAGATGGTCAAATACAGTCATCATACGTGGTGCTTCTATCCTTCTGTATAACATGAGTGAAAACTGAGCATGTTGCTTCTGTGTCTTTTAGAGCAATTGAAAATAGATAAATAAATGTTATTACATTCGTGACTTAGTATTACCCAATATTTAATTTCTAAGTCTGCGGGGAAATTCTTTTGGACTATAATTTACTTTTATGTAAAATGGTGTTGTATTATACTCCTAAGTTTTGTAAGAATTCTGAATAAGCAGTATCAGAATTCCAAAAGCATTTCCCATATTACTGACATCATCCTGTTTTGAAAATTATTAATGGAATTATATCACAGTTGATGGACAATAATTAGTGACTGAAGTATATTTCTAAATCTATGTACCAAATATGATCTGCGTGTTTCTTACTAAAGCTAGACTCATTGGAAAGTTTAGTAACAAAGAAGCATTCAAACAATGACTACTGAAAAAATTACCCAGGCATTATTACTATAGTTTTCTGCTTCATCTTACCTAAGAATGATACTTACAATTTTATATATTATCTATGTATTCTCCCTAAATAGTTTTCTCCACAGGAGTAAAATAGGAAGGTTTTAACAAATAGAGTTACTCTTCAGAAAATTGCTCATTCACACAAAATTCATAATTGAGTGCTTGGGCAATTTACAAAAACTTTCCACATTATTTTTTCATTTGACAATATGTTTTTGTGAATGAAGAATTGAAGCAACAATCTGGTAAATTCAGGCACTCAAAAACAATTTTAACTTAATTTTCTGAATATTTCAAGAGAGGCTGTTATTGAAACTAGAATTGTCTAGAACAATGTCTGAGGGTTTCATTTCTCTTTGAGAGAATAGACAAAATGTAAGACACTGCATATGCTCCCAACTTAATGATTTTTGCTTGTGCACTGCTGTAACAGCAAATATGATGGCTTGCAGTAAAACTCACAATCTTTGCTGCCAAGCTTAACTTGAAAATGTTACTAAATTAAGACTGTAATCAGTATGCTTGCCAAAATTTCAGAGCACAATGCTTTTTTCCTATTTCCTATTGACCATTAATGTTAAACATAAAACTTCTAAGTCTTTAGTAGCTATTAAATATGATCATCTGAGTAGGAACCCCCCCCAAAAAATAACACCTATTACAACGTGATTTATGGTAGAGTTATTTTCTTACATTTTAAAACCCAAGTCTCTTTCCCAAAGAATAGTATTTAGCCTATAGACAAAATCTACATTGTGTTGGTATATTTAGATTAAATAAAGAATCTTTTCTTATCAGAGATAGCATCATCTTCCTGTGTGTACCTGACTCTAATCATAAGGGAGAAGAAACATAGCCTAAACACTCCAAAATATTTGTGATGAAAAATCTGAATACATATTTGGTAAAGTGCACCAGGGATGAGCAGATTTACTAACATTTCTGCCAACTTTGGAGTTTATTTGAAACACTGGTGTTACTTGGCTGATACCTTAAAATAGGAATGGAACAGAAAATATTTGCAATCATTTGCTGTGCCTTCTAATTCTTCTCTTTTCTGTATCCAAGAGATTTTTAAATGAAATGCTTTGTAAATAGGCAGTCTGGCGTGGAGGAGGCGTTCACATGAAGTCTAAAAAATAGTCTAATTTAAAACTCATGTGGTGCCTTTGTTTTATGATTTTAAATAAAGCCTGTTAATTCTTATATATGTGGCTAATTCATCCAGTTTACTGTGGAAACTGAATTGTTTTAGAAGCCACAAACTTTTAAAAATATACTTTTGGTTTACTCTGCTAGGTCAAAAGAAGATAAAAGTTGACCTCTGTTACAGATAGATAGACAGCATGGCATAGTAGCATGTATTTCTTGGTTTCGTAGTAAATGTCACAGATATATTTCTTAGGAGCAGGGCCCCAGAGATGTGCTGTTTTCCAACTGCTCACCAATTATTTCCAAGGGGAATTTATCACCCCAGCAACTTAAACAAAGGTTGTTTTCTTAGGGACTGTTTTAGATTTACTTTTTTTCCCCTTTTGACCAAGGGGGATGGTGGTGATTAAATATACTTTAGCCTCAGTTCTGACCAAACTCTCTATTCCTAATAGATGACCTGTGGTCTGAATCCCCACAATACTTCTATATGCTCTGTACTACCATGCTCGTTTGTATACGTACATGAGTTAACACTGGCAATTAGAGCAAAATAATTACAAGGCTCTGAATATTTCCTTAACTAAACTTTTTTTCTGAAATTATAGAACAATGTGACTTCAATTTTGAACTAAGATTTGTTTTGTAATTGTTAATAAAGTACCCAAAGTAATGTTTTTTGTTATAAAAGAAAATTATTTCAGAACGCAATCAAACAAAAATCTATTTTTAATTATAACTAGTCTTTATTACAGGCATTCAAAATTGACTTTTTTGACTAATTCAAGTTGACTGAGGAATCATTCCATACTCTGTGGCTTCACAAAACATAAACTAAAGAAAATTTAAATGACAAAAATTATGAGATTATTAAAGGCTCTAAAAGTAGCCATTTTATTTGTCTTTCCCCAAAGGGGTTTTGTGTTTGTGTTTATCTCTGACTTTACTTAATCTTTTAAAAAAAGTCTTCTTGAAGGGGAACAGCTTGGGTGTCATAAATTATGTGAATACGTTAGATCTGGCCACTTGGGATTTGTTTGGGTTCACTAGAAACAACAGACATAAGAAGCCAATCCAAAGTAAGATTATAGAATGGTGTTTTCCACATCCATACCAGCAGTTTGTTGTAACTGAGACCCTAAGCAAAACTATAAAATAGACAGTATTTAGCATAGGTACTTCCACTTCTCTAACAGATCCATTTTTCCTCTCCTGATGCCACCATTTTCTATCCTGTGTCATTTCTTTATTAACCATTTGCTAACACAGGTATAATTAATACCAATACACCACACACACACACACACACACCCCACAGTGGTATTTGCATTTTCAGAGGAGAATCTTTGAAGACTACTTTGGGGGGTGGCATGTTTTCAGGAGAATGGAGCAGTGCTGGCCTAGAGCTGGAGCTGGTTGTGTTGTTTTAGTCAAGAGTAGCTGCTGCCCTCCCCTCTCTCTCCAGCTCAGATGGCACCTACCTCTCCTCCTCAGAGCCTTCCTATGACTGATAATGAGCGTTAATACGATGAATTTATTGTCTGAAATATTATTAACTGGAAATCTATTGAAGGAAATTCACATAGAGTGAAGCTGATGTTCAAAATTATAACACAAGCTCCAGGAAGATTCTGAAGTACCTTCTGATATCTTTACAAGCAAATCATGCTTGATATGAGTGTAGTATTGAGCTTCTAACACTTAAAAATTATAATGCTTATGGTATAATATTGCAGAATGTTTGATTAACCTGAAAATTTCATTCCCCAGCCATACCAGCCAACAATTTACATTATGTACTTACTGTAAGAAACACAATATGTTCTTCCTAGATTTTGTTGATGGTTTATAAACATTCTTCCTAAAAACATGTGTTTGAAAGAAAAAATTCCGGCATATGAATGTTTTGACTATAAAACATTTTTAAAGTAAAGAATAAGAAAAGGTTAAAATAGAACTTGTTAATTTTAAAATCTTGAATCTCTAGTATTGCCAGTGCCAACCTAGGAAGCATTAAGATGTGGTGCATCGTGTAGTCAAAACATCTGGCAGGCTGCTTTTTCACACTTTTCATTGAGATCACATGTTGCCAACACAGGCGTAAGCTAGAGCTGTTTAAAGGTTTTATATTCTAGAATTAACTTCTTGATATGTTTATAGAATAACTAGTGTGCATTTCCTGCACTAAATGTGAAGGTAAACCCCAACCTGATGTTTCCTTATCAAGAGACCTAAGTCCGATTTGGGTGTTTTCAGACATCTAAATGTGATGAATTTCAAATACACTCATAGAGAAAATGGGGTTGCCAAGTTTCTGAAACATGTAACACCTTTTTATAATTCAGAATTTGTAAAAGGAAAAAATCATCTTGAACTCTATAGCATGTAACCCACGGATCAGAGACCAGAGTGCTATGAATTGGTGCTTATATTTCTTTCAGTGGCCTCTTCCTTCCTCTCCACCTCACCCACTTCCACCCCTCCTCACCCATGCCATCCCCTTTACTAGGGATACCAAATGGAAGACTTCTTCCCCAGTCTGTTAAGAAAGATTTTGATGTTTTACATATTATTATATTATACAGAATATCAAAAAGAAGATAGTTAATACCCCATTGGTTAAACATCAAGACCACAGCTGGTTGTTCAGAGCTCAGAGTATAATACAACACACTGCCAATGTTGTCTTATAATGTCATTTTTGACTGATCCTTGTTAGTACCAATATACTTCTCCTGTTAAAGCTCCATTAGATAAATGAGGATTATTATTATCCATGTGAGATTTTACTAAATTGATCATCCTTATGTATTATTTTTAGACAATTACTGTTAGAAATTGCACAGATGAAAAATAATGAGCTCATTTAGATAGGAAGAGGCAGCTTATCCACCGTTTCATTCAAGAGAAATACATAGAACCCTGCCAGCAGCTCTGAGGTGGGGTGAACCTGAGCCAAGTGGGCGAGTTTGCGTTGCAGGTGCATACACAACTCCCCAGGCCCCTGCTCATGCACAGACACCTCTGAGAAAACAGACAAACCCTGCAAGTGGGACTTGGTGTAGCAAAAACTTTTTTTTTTCTCCCGAAGAGAATGCCATATGGTGATCTATGAATCATGTAGGTTCCAAGAGAGGATCGGTGCTGTTGGGATGCCAGAAAGCTACCTAGGGAGTTACAGAATTCCCACTCCCACACCCCTTCTTGAAAAGTATGTAGTTTTTAAGCAACTGGTATGGCAGAGCAATTCAAAACCATTTCACATGAGTAATGATTAAAGGAACTGGGGATGTCTAGCTTAGAAAGTAAAGACTCGAGGAGACCATGATGACTCTTTATAAATATTTGAAGGGTTATTTATGTAGGAAGGGGATAGAATTGTTCTATACAGGCTTGAGGGTTAAAACCGGTTTTATATCGGGATGAGGTAAAAAGTTTCCTCAAGGCAATGACAAGGAGACCCTGGGTACAGTACCCAGTTCCCACTGTGGGGAGATGCCTGCTTGGAGCTGGAGGAGGCCTGGAGTGAAGAGGGAGCTGCAGGTGAGCAGAGTACAGCGTCCCTGTGCACACACAGGCCTCTGTTCCAGGACCATTATGCCCTGTGAACGAAATCCAGTGAACAGCACCATGCGATGGCATGTGTGATTGTGTGTGCATGACTATGTGTCCTGCCAAAAATGGTTGTAGTCAACTGAAGTAATGACCTAAAACAAGTGAAATCCAACATGTCCTGGGGGGAATATTCACTGGTTACTTGAAAGTATATGGGTGAGTGTCAGACAGAGCCATGCCAATACCATCATGCAGAGTGATCAAAAATAATAAAGGAAGTAAGAAAGAGGAAAGCATTTAAATATCATGAGAAGATGAAGCTGCTAGAGCTGAAAAACATCTTTTTCCCTCCTTTCACCTGGGTGTAACTGTAACACGCGTGCTTATACTGAATGGTATCCTTTGATCATGTGGGTACGTAACGTCTAATTGACAGGTGATTATGTGCACATGAAACACCTGGGAGCTTATTGGAAATGCGGAATCTCAGGTCCCATCCTAGAACTACTGGATCAGATACTGAATTTTTCAAGATACCCAGTGATTTATACACACATTAACATTTGAGAAGCACTGGCCTGAAAACGTCTACGTGGAGAACAAGGCCTGATCTGTTGCACTGAGACCCTAGCAAAAAGCGTGATTCTTGAGTAGCTTTCTGACATTACAAAGGCATGATGAGGTCCCTGATAGATTTGCTGGAAAGAGCGACTATCACAACTATGTTTGAATAAAATTTCTTCCTTATGGTGACACCATAACCTCCACCCAATTGGTTGTAGTTTTTCTGTCTGGAGAAAGCACAACCAACCTATTATGTTCCACCTGAATGAAGCAAATCTTCAAATATTTAGAGAACTGTCATATCCTCATCCCATTAAATCTTTTCTTCTCTGAGATAAACAGCCCAGTTGACTCAATCGTTTCTCATAATGACATTTCTGATGTTTTAATGGCTCCGTGAAAGTATGGCCCTCTGAACAAGACACACTGCTCAAGATGTGATGTGACCAATGCCAAGCACTGTGAGATTATTTATCTCTTGGGAAAGACATCTACACAGACAGCCTAAGACTGCTTTAGCATCTTTAGACTAAATTGTTCTTATGTTTCTATTCTCTGAATAACTTGGGAGTTATCTCACAGGTGTTAGGTCTTTATACTAGAATAATCTTGGATCCAAATGTGCTCATTAGAATATTCTAGGTTAACAGTTCCGTATGTCTCCTACAATTGCACTAATGTTCAGTTTTGAGTCATAGAATCATGAGTTTGAAGGACTCTTGAAAATGTTTTGTTCAACCATTTCATTTCACAGATGAGGAAATTGAGGTCTAGAAAAGTAAGAGACTTGCTGAAAAAGTCCCACATAGGTTAGTTAGCAGAGCTGGTACTGGAATGAAAGCTGCCTTACCCCAATGTGCTATTTCCATTACACTATGATTCTTTATTTTGATGTTTATTATAATAAAAAATCTAAGTGAAAAGTCAACATTATAATAAACTGCTAGATGTTCCAAATATCCAGGTGTTTGGCATTTAGTCACAAAAATTGATATTTTCCTGCTTTTCAGTTTCAGTATAACTGGTAATTCGATGTTTTATTTTTTTAATTTTTATTTTTTTTTATTTTTATTTATTTATTTTTGTGAGGAAGATCAGCCCTGAGCTAACATCCATGCTAAACCTCCTCGTTTTGCTGTGGAAGACCGGCTCTGAGCTAACATCTATTGCCAATCCTCCTTTTTTTTTCCCCAAAGCCCCAGTAGATAGTTGTATGTCATAGTTGCACATCCTTCTAGTTGCTTATGTGGGACGCGGCCTCAGCATGGCTGGAGAAGCGGTGCGTCGGTGTGCGCCTGGGATCCGAACCCAGGCAGCCAGTAGCAGAGCACGCGCACTTAACCACTAAGCCACAGGGCCGGCCCTCGATGTTTTATATATTCAATTTTGATAGTTATTTGGCTGACAGTAGGAAAAAGTATGGTCTGTAAGTGTGTTTTAAAAGTGGAATGAGGTTCCATGAAAAGTTGTCATTTCTTTTCCTAAAAGTGTTCCCTGCTGTCTCTCCTTGGACTGACTAGATTGACCATTTGAGTGAGCTGGTTTGATAGGTTCTTGGAACTAGCTGCCAAAATATACAAGTAAATCAATCAGGCATTCTTAGTTGTAAGCAACAGAAACCAACTCTGGCTCATTTAAGCAGAAAGGGGATCTATTAACAGTATATTTGGACAATTAATAAATTTAGAAGGAATGATGAAGCTAGAAAATCACCATTTTGCAATCATCATAGTAAAAACTGATTCAAGCGAGAATGATCAATGGATGCTAAGTTTGAGGAAGGGGGCAGTTTGAGGAGAAACAGGATATTTATATAACATCAAAATATCACTCATGTAAATTACAGAAGAAAAAGTAACTTTTCAATGGAAAAATTGGACAACACCTTAAGTAATCAAAATCAGCATTACCAATAATGTGATCATCTGGATGTCCATCTCTGGGTGTGATGCCCTGAGAAGGACACAACATAGTTTACGTAATATTACTACTGAGAATGCACAGCCTGAATCTAATCTGAGAAAATCTCAGACAAACCCAAATGAGGGATATTCTATAAATTAAACAGATTATGTTTTTCAAAAATATCAATATCATGGAGCTGGCCCAGTGGCGTAGTGGTTAAGTTTGCGCACTTCGCTTTGGGGGCCCGGGTTCGCGGGTTCGGATCCCGGGTGCGGACCAGCATACCGCTTGTCAAGCTATGCTGTGGCGGCATCCCATATAAAGTAGAGGAAGATGGGCGTGGATTTTAGCCCAGGCCAATCTTTCTCAGCAAAAAAAGAGGAGGATTGGCAATGGATGTTAGCTCAGGGCTAATCTTCCTCACACACACACACACAAAAAATCCATATCATGAAAAACAAGAAAAAACTGAGATGTTTACAAATTAAAAGAAGACTAAAGAGACGTGGCAACTAAATGCAATATGTGATCCTGGACTGGATCTTGGACTGGGAAAGAAACTTTTTATAAAGCACACCGCAGGCACAATTGAAACTTGAATATGGACTGGAGATTAGATTAGCATTAGTGTTATATTTCCTGAATTTGATAACTAAACTGTGGCTAGATAAGAGAATATCCTTGTTCACAGGAAATAGATGCTTCAGCATGAGGGGGTAAAGGGACGTGGTGTATGTAACCCACTCTCAAGTGATTTGGGATAATGAAAATAATAATATGTATGCTGAAATTATAGGTATATATATATAGAGAGAGAAAGCAAATGTAGCAAAATGTCAAAAATTGGTAAGTCTGGGGAAAGGGTATTATGGGAGTCCATTTACTATTCTTGCAATTTTTCTGTAGGCTTGAGATTATTCCAAAATAAATTTTTTTTTCATGTTTTAAAAAAAAGAACATTGGGGCACTCACAGACTCCTAGAACTATGCTCAGGATGGAGGGACCAGGCAACAGGCAGGGGCACAGCCCCAGTCAAATCCCAAACTAGGCTAGTGTGGCCCCCACTGCTGCCCTCACAGAACAAGGAACATCAGAGCTTGCACCCCTGACACCCCAGACTTGGGCACTGGTTCAGCCACTCGCCACTGCTGCTGCCAGGGAAACCCCATGTTGGAGCTTCATCCACTGCCCCCCACTGCCAGGATGAATTCTCTACCATGACTGCTTCTATCTGCCCCCAAATCCCAATTCCAAGTAGGGGCAGGTAGCGTGGAGTCACACATCCATAGCCCATCAGCAAGATAGTCGGGGAAAGTGCATCTCTGCTTACCAGCAAGACTCCAAAAGTGGGCAATTTCCCAAATACAGAGTTTAGATTTGGAAAAGTTGAAAAAAAAAAAAAAAGACAATGTCCACTATCACATGTTATAGATATTGCTTGAAAGTAAAATAGACCCCTCTCTATCTTTTTTTTCCTAGGAAGATTGGCCCTGAGCTAACAACTGTTGCCAATCTTCCTCCTTTTTTCCTTTTTCTTCCCCAAAGCCCCAGTAGATAGTTCTATGTCATAGTTGCACATCCTTCTAATCGCTCTACGTGGGACGCCACCTCAGCATGGCTTGATGAGTGGTGCATAGGTCCGTGCCCAGGATCCGAATCGGTGAACCCTGGGCCGCCGAAGCGGAGCGTGCCAACTTAACCAATATGCCACTGGGCTGCCCCGACCCCTCTCTGTCTTGATTTGACTAAAGTCCAGTCTGCCTTGAAGGATAGGAGTTAAAAGATCATTCTCTATAAGCACTGTCCTTATTTGGTACTACCTGTCATTACATGCAGGCCTGTAGGAGAATATAGTAAAGCTCAAGTATATTGGTTTATTAAATCATGCAGCAAAGAAGAGCAGACTGATCCCTCCATAATTCATCAATGTCCATCTACTGCTCACGCCTATTCTTTCTGAGAAATTGGAAAGGACCCTGTGAAGAATTTAGTAATTAATCAGGGAATTAAAATACATTATCATGTACCTTAGTGATAAGAACATTTTTTCCCTCCATATGCAGGAATTTAATGTGGAAAACTGGGCACGTTAGTGTTTCATATTCATCCAAAGGATGATGATAATCAAGATGCCCCTTACATTTGAGTCATTAATATTGATATGCAGTCTATTATATAAGTCTTTAGGAAGATTTATGTAAGACAAAAAGGAAGTGTTCTTAAGCTTGGGGCAAGATTAAATTAAAGTAGAATTTTGGAGCTATAAAGGTCTTTAGAGTTCACATAGCACAACTTTGTCATTTCACATATGAGGAAACTGAGGGCTAGGTCTTGATGACTCAGATTTCTGGAATTAATTGCCTCTCCCCAAAATGGAAAAAAAAAAAGAAAGACTTTTGATGGCGTGCACCAGACATCGCTTAATAATCCCACACATTTGAAGAGGCTACAAAAACATACTGGTTAAGAGCTTCCTCTCCAGTTTCAGACAGCCCCTAGTTCAAATCCTGGCTTCACCGCTGGGTATTAGCTGTGTGAAGTCGCTCTAATAATTTATCCTCTCAAACCTTACTTTCCTCATCTGTGACATGGCGATAATAAATGTACCCATACATTGCTATGGCTTCATAAGGATTAGCTCTTATGTTTTTATGGTGCTGGCAGAATGTTTCATGTACATTGTGTGTGGAAGAAGGAGATTAGCCACGGCAGTGCCTATTATATACTTGGTTGCTTGCAATGGTGGCAGATGCTTGATTTTCTTGTTCTTGCACAGTTCTGGATTTTTTTTTCATTTCCCCATCCCCAAAATCTTGCCTTTCATGCACTGAATATTTACTCATCTTTTAATATTCCACTCAAATGTTGTCACCTCAGTGAGTGCTGCTCTGTGCCACACCAGCACCCTCCACTCTCCCCCACACACAATGTAGAATTAGGAATGTCTTCCTTATTGCTTCCTTAGCACCTTATATGCATCGCTATTACTATAATTAACATATAACTTTAATTGTTTATTTTTGTCAGTCTCCTCAACTACTTGTCAGCCCATCTGTGACAGTGACTATATTCAATACATCTTTATATCCCTGAAGACTAGTAGTGCTAGGAACATATTATTAATCTAGTATTTATTGAATGGATGGATGGATGGATGGATGGATGGATGGATGAAAGAAGGGATGAAAGAAAGAATGAATGAATGAATGAATGAATGAAATACTCAAAAGAGTCCCTTACTGTCCTGAATAAGGACTCCAAAATGTAGTTGAGATCGTCTTCCTGATTCTAAGAAACACACAGCCCCAGAATCTGGTCTTTTCCCATGAGTTTCAGGAGCAAATGCGTATCAAGTGAAGTTTCCACAGACTTGAAAGGGAATCAATTACAGGGAAACCCTATAAACCATATAATTAGATTGCCACTGTAATTAACCAACACTCCGCTCTCAAAGCAGTCTACGCAGTTTAATGGGTTCAACCTCTTTAAAGCCTGAGGACAGTCTGAGGCTGCAGATTTAGAAATGTAATAGATTCTCCTATTGGTTTCTAACTATATCTCTAACTGGCCAAGGTCATTTGGAGTTAGAATCTGTGCCTCTAAGGTTCTAGACACCTCCTCACCACCTCAGCTAGTTGTCAACAGCGATTTTGATAATAGTGTTAACACGCACACCCCCGAGACCACTGAGACGACAGAACATCATAGTTAGAACTGCCTTAGGAGGCCATCATTTCCTTACACCCACTTGTAAGGGTCGCTGACACTTCCAGCCCTGACCTCTTTAGTTATACACAGACATACACACACATTTTTCCAAGGATCCAAGGAAAGAGCTGCACTCACAATGGTCATCCAGGAGATGTGTCTATTTTGTGAGCCTGTCTGAATATGGAGTTCTTCTTATTATGTCTCCCACACTTACTCTGATATGGGAGCCTGAGATATGGAAGAATCATTCTTCCCATTCAGATACAGGGTAAAAAGATTCAAGAATCACATGTCAAAGCTCTCTCTAATAAGAGAGAGGAAATACCTATGCAAGTGAGGTGTGCCACCTCTGGGCAAATTATAAAAAGGGACCTCCTTTGGGTGAGCCAAATACACAAAGACTCTGCTTTTCCCTGGAGGACACAATCCCACACTCAGGCACATGATTTGGCAAGCGGACTTAGAGGTTGGATTTCAGACCTAACTTGTGCCCTCTCATCTAGACCTCCTTGCACAACCAATATGTACAACCATATGTATGACTCTGAAGGGAGTTTCCTCTATCAACAGTCTAGTCTGTGTGTGGGTATGTGTATGTGTCTGTGTGTGTGTGTGTGTGTGTGTGTGTGTGAAAGTATATAATGATAGGTGAAGAAATGATCTCTATTTTACCAAAGATATTCAAACACACATTGGATGTGAGTTTGCTCAAGTCTTAATGGAAGATGGTTAAAATGGTTGGCTTAGAGGATTGCTAGCTTTCCTTCCAGCTCTAGGATTCTATCATTATCAGACCCTTAATTAGTGATACAATACATCTCTGAGTGTTTGGTCAGGGCAGATTGCCCCAGTTTACTAATAACCATATCATAGAAAATAAATTAAAATCTTTGCTAAATCAAGATCCTTGTTATTCTTACGAAGCCAAAGATCAACCGCTCCTAATTCTTGAAAGGTTATGCTGCTTGGGAGGATCCTGCTGTACTTCTCCTCCCCATTTCTGCAAATAGCAAGAGATACTTTTCTACAAAGCTATCCCCAATATGGCAGAACTCTCAGCCGCGATAGAATACTGATTATCTCTGCTACAATAGTCACTTTTTGTGAGAGCCTTATAAAAGTCAATCTTTAGAATGCTTCAGTGAGGTTGGCAAAGGGTAGATACTTTATCTTTGTCACGCTGATAAAGAGAATGCAGCTCGGAGGGATTGACTGCCTCACCCAAACTTCCACATCAGGTCAGTCGGGGACTGAGGACCAGAATCTGTGTCTTCTGTTTTTCACTCGCTTGAGCCTGCATAGCAAATTCAGGCCACGTTTCCACGTCAGTACCTCAGCTATAGCAAAATGACTCAACTAACAAGGGACAAAAAGGATTTTGCAAGTTTTCTGGAGCATTGCATAGCCTTGGAGGGTAGAAATCTCTGATGCATTCTTCCTACCATTTACGCAAGACAGATGCTAAATCTGTACAGCTTTATCAATTCTCTGAAATCAACATCTGTGTATATTAACTTAGCACCTTGAGAGTACCTTTCTGTGTGATGGGGTGCACTCTCCTAGCAGAGTACAGAACAGCTGTGAAACATCCATCTTTTTGTGCAGAAAGCCTCCGTAGAATCAGAAATGCCCTGGCAGCCAAGAGAATAGTCAGGCTGTGGGATTAACCGGTCCCCAGAAGCCCAATGTGGAGTCACTCTGCGTCGCCTGTGTAGAAGCAGAATCTTGGGTTGTGTGTATAAACTAAGCCAAAATATTGCCCCCCCTAAAAAATCTGTCACTTACTTAAATATTTTACTTTTATGTTTTACTTTGTACTTTGCTATTATAAAAAATTCAGAAATAATATGGTGGTGAACCAAACGTCTTATGTTTTCCTTTAATGCTTTAACCTCTATTAAATCCATCTTTAAAATACCTGATTTAGTATTGAGCAATTAGTCACTACTGGTTTGGGGGAGCTCTCTTAATTTCTTCTGCTCTCAGAGATCTGTTTTTTGCAGGGAATGAGAAAATGCCAGCTCCGTTGAAAGAGAACTTCTAAGTGGCATCAAGATTACTGTGGAAGAAACATGTATAGATCTTACTAGTCTCAATTGATATTAAAATATCTACTTAAAATGGAACCACTGTTCCCTATTTCTTAAAGTTAATTTAAAACTTTCCATTACTTGAGGAGTGGAAGGCCAAGAAGTAACATGATAAAAATCAGAATGTGACAGTATTGATCAACTAACTCAATGTAAAATTTAAAGTATCAAAATAAAAATCACCTTCTTTCATAGTTGATTTTGTTAAAATTAATTTTTTCAGGGATCAACTTGGAGCACATTCATGTGATTATGTCTTGGTTTCAGAATCAATGGTAAAAGAATTTAGATGTTCTGTGGTATGTCAGGAAGCATTAATCTAACTAACCTTCTATTTTAGGAGTTAAAACATAATTATTCTGCACGTAGCTTGTCAAAAATTATTATTTTACCTATGGCTTGTACTGCACATAATTCTTCCATTTTAATAAATATTTAAGTGGATAGCCTGTTTACAGGTAAAGAAATGTTCAAGTAACTGAGCTGAAAACATAGTTAATCTAGCATCTATGCTCATCCTAAATATATATCTACAGACCAGTTATTTCTTCCCAATTAAATACCAGTATTACTAACTGTCTACCTCTACCTGATCCAACACAAAGTCAGCATGTTCCAAACCAGGCACATTATCACCACCAACAACCTCGGAAAGCCAGCCTCTTCTCTTATTTTCCTGGATTGTTTAATAGCACCACTGCCTACTCAATTACTTAAGTCAGAAACCTGGGAACTGTCTTCTCCTCTTTCTCCCTCATCTACTACTTTCTGCCTCACTCTTCAAATCAAATCTAAATGCTCTAGCACTTACTTCCTAATTCACTCCTACTCTGCCCTAGCTCTCCATCCTCACAGTCACCATCTTAGATCACTTTATCATCTTTAACTAAAGAGTCACTATAGCCCCCAACTAGTCCTTCTGCTGCCAAGGCTACCTGTATCTTACCACTGTCTTTGCTACAGCATTAATGTGATCATATCACCCTTCTATTTAAAGTCCTTTCAAGGTACACCATCATCTATAACAGAGTTTTTCCAAGTGCAATATTCTCTAGAATCATTATCTAGAATACTTAAATACTTAAAAATGTAGATTCCTGGACGCCACTGCAGCCCTATTGAATCAGGCTCCATCAAAGTAAGGCCTGAGAATCTGCACTTCAACATTCTGCAGGTGAATTTAGTGCATGCTAAAGTGTGAAAAACACTGGTCTCCAGAATAAGATATGATTTTTAAAGCCTACTTAGCTAGCCCTCTCATCTGCACCTTCCCCATAAGCACCCTGGACTCTAGCCTTGCTAAATTTTGGTGCTTCCCCAATTTGCACCTGTGCTTCCATGCCTCTGACCTTCTTTAACGATGTTCTCTTTGACCGGAACACCCACCATCTCACCCACTTGGCTAATCCTTGCTTATCCTTCAAAATTCAGCTAAAGTGTTACTTCCTGCAAGGAGTCTTTCCCGAGTCTCGGGGCTGGGGTAGATACCCACCTCCATGCTCTCATATCACCTGCACCTGTGCAGACCTCTGTCTCACCTCCCCTCACCCTGCTCTCTGGTGAGTTCCCTTGGTGTCTTATTCATCTTTTTAACCCTGGCACCTAGCACAGAGCCTGCTCATGGTGGGTGAGCAATATATGTTGGATTAAGTCATGAATCATTGAATTAATTCATCTTTTAATTGGCCTGAATTAATCTGTTTGGTTTGATTTAAACTTCTGGAGATTCTCTTAGACCAGTATAGATTGAGCATCTTATCTGGGCTCTTTGAAGATGGAATTAAACTAAATTATGAAAATGGACTATTCCCTTTAAAAATCAATTAATCCTGAGTAATGCATTCAAATTTCTATCTGATTAATTTAAAAAGGGGAGGAAGGGCAGGTGTGAAGAGACAAAGAGGGAGTATGAGCCAGTGGACCAAAGAATTGGGTCCCAGGCCTCTTTCTGCCCTAACCAGTGTATGATTTGGGAGCTCTTCTTCATCTCTGGGAGTCCCAGTTTTTTCATCCACAAAATGACTATATAGAATCTTAATCTTACCCCAGTGCTATTATTTTATCATTGTAAACTAAAATTTAGTAAATTGTCATTTTGAGCTATTACTTACTGCAGTAAAAAAGCAATTTCAATAAATGATATGTAGAGTTTATCATACATATGAAATTGGATTTTGGGGAGGAAAAACTTTTGATCTAACTTTATTATCCAATATAATATTACACCCATATTATATTTATTCTACTTTTTTTCTACTTAGTTGTAATATTTTGTCATGTAGGTTTGGATTTTTCTTTTATTAGTTCATTGCATGATTTGCTTGTTACATGAAATGATAATCATCTGTTTTTCATCCTCATGAATTATATTATTATGAAATGAATGTCATAGCATTATTTGACTGATGATCTTCACATTTTGGTTTTTAAAGACATGGGGAAAAATTTTATGTAATGTATTAAGCCAAGTTGTAGCACTCCCCACCTGTGTGACCTTGGACAAGTTTCTTAACCTCTCTGAGCATCTCAAAGTAGAAAATTGAAGTGTGCAATCAGTCATACAAAAGCCTGATGTCTTGGTATCTGACTCTTGACAATAAGAACACAGATTTGTTATCAAATTTTAATACTGAATTCTCTGCTTAAGAAATACTCTTATGTTATTGAGGATGAAAAAAGGTTGCTCACAGTATCCAATTAACACAGAATATCTTATTAAAACAGAGACTAGGGGCCGGCCTGGTGGTGAAAGCGGTTAAGTGCACGCGCTCTGCTGCAGGGGACTGGGGTTCGCCGGTTTTGATCCTGGGCGCGCACCGATGCACTGCTTGTCGAGCCATGCTGTGGCCGCGTCCCATATAAAGTGGAGGAAGATGGGCACGGATGTTAGCCCAGGGCCAGTCTTCCTCAGCAAAAAGAGGAAGATTGGCATCAGATGTTAGCTCAGGGCTGATCTTCCTCACACACACACAAAAAAACAAAACAGAGACTAGCACTTCCTCTTTTTAAAAATTCTGCAATAAGATTATCATAATGGAAATTATACCCTCAAACTAATTAATGGAATAAGTTAGTTGCCGTGAGAAGTATTTCTATTTCCTTTCATCTCTCTGATTTCCGTGAACCCCAGGAAAAGTGGGGGGATATTGGTGTGCTGCTCCTCTGGTCCAGCTACAGATCCTTTGTAAACTGCCTTTAGTCTACCCATTTAGAGAGAATTAGAGGAGCAAATGTGATGATATATAAAAATGGGAATCCAGACCCTAAAGCTACGCTTCTAGTTAAATCACTGAAATTGCCTGTTTGAAAATTTAAAATAAGGTGACCTTGTAAGTCAAAAGTAGAGACCAGAAGCTAAAACTCTAACCAAAACCAGGAGCTCCCTTTTCTAGGAGGCTAGCAAATTCAATATCTTGGGGCAGTGAAAGTTTTTGACTAACATTGATTTATTAGAGAACAAAAAAAGCTGATCAAATGGGAGATATATTTATTTATTCATGCATTCTTTAAGTAAGCATGATTATACAGATGAATCACAATCTACATAAAAACCTAAAAACCCAGAGACTCAGAGTTCGTATTCTTATCTTTATTCCCATCTGTGGCTCCGTATGGCCTTAAATAGCCTACTTGATCCATTCCCTGGCCTTGTCCACAGCTTGTCAGATGCTCCCCCACTTGGTAATGAGAAAGATTATTGCCACTTCTTCCCTCTCCCTTCCCACCCCCTTGCACACACAATTAAAATAGATACCAATACATAGAGCTGGAAGAAATGCTTTCTCCGTAGTGACCATTCACACCTGACCATCAAATGCCTTTAATAGAGCAGCCCAGAAACTCGAGCCCTGCTGTTGTGAATCACAGTGAAAATCCCAGGCAAGTTGAACAAACTGAATCTGCAACAATCTCCCAGAGCCATCCCAGAGGCAGGGGGAGCCCTTTGAGAAGCAGAGCAGCTGGATGTCACCAGACAGGGTAGGCAGGCGTGGACGACAGGCTTGTTGGGGACTGGCTAAATGCTGGACCTCAAGCCTGTGAATTGTGTGCTGCTTTTCAGGGCAGCAGTGGGTCTCCAATTGCAGTGAGCAAGGTCTCCAGGCCAAGAGAAGCTCTTCTCCTCCTCCTGCCTGAAAACAGACCCAACAAAAGGCAGATTTGGAAATAGCTGCGTAGTACAAATTTTTGGATTGTCTTTAACCAGCACTTTTCGCTTAAAAAAAAATGTTCTAATTTATGTTGTAGTTTATGTTCATGATATCAATGTCAAGTCAGAAGGACAGATCATACCACTAACAGAGGTGCAGATTGTTAGTTACTTGGCATTTCTGGTAATTGTCCGTTACAGCTGGCTAGTGGTAAAGCCGGGACTCGCCTCTCAATGTTTCATTCAATGTTATTTCCTTTAGAATATACTTGCATGACCTACACACTGGCCAAAACAGCTCCAGCCCATTCAATAATAAGGTTAACACAGACCTACCAAATGATGGAAAAATTGCAGGTATAAATCTAATCATAACAGCATTAATATGTATGTTTTGTTTTTATTCATATGAGGTATCATGGTATATAGGTGCAAAATCAGAACACTACCTTTGGAGGGAAAAGACATGCTCATGTAATGTATATGTTCCATAGAGTGCCTGACACACTACACAACCATAATAAATATAAATCACTGAAATCCAATTTATTTTCTGGCCACACTCCCAGGAAAGCTTATCTGATTTCCAAACTGTGGGTGCTAAAATAAAATCTGAGAAACACAGAGCAGAATAAAAAATAGACGTCTTCAGCATATCTGATATCCACCCACCCTGAGTCCTCATTCTTCATCTTACTTTTTCTTTATTTTAAATCCTGATCCCGGGCCGGCTCCGTGGCTTAGCGGTTAAGTGCGCGCGCTCTGATGCTGGCGGCCCAGGTTCGGATCCCGGGAGCGCCCCGAGGCACCACTTCTCTGTCCAACGCGAGGCCGAGTCCCACGTACAGCAACTAGAAGGATGTGAACCTATGACATACAACTATCTACTGGGGCTTTGGGGGGAAAAACTGAATAAATAAAATCTTTAAATCCTGATCCCTTTTTCTGAACCTAAACCCTTTCTGAAAGCTGTGTATGCAAGTCTTGTTGATAGAAGTAAGTGCTCATTCATTCATTCAATATCAAATGTTTTTGAGCACCTTCCTTTTTATAGAAACAAAGCTTTATTATAATCCCTCTCTTAGGAAAGTTAAAATTTATCTGAAAAAATACAAGAAAACTTATATGGGAATAGAAGATTTAAATAAAATAAGGAAACAATTCAAGAATTTCACCAGGCGATATAATTAAATGTGAAGTATATGGAAAATAAGCTTTTAAAAATATGGCTCAGTTGGACGTGACTTACAGAAATGGTACACTCAGTTTGAGTGTAAATTGATAGACCTTATAGACAGTGTTTTGAATTAAGTATTAAAGGATAGTCCCCAGTCAAATAGAATAGTTAAAAAAAAATTCCTCTATTGAGAATGGCAGCTTTTCACATAATTCAAACTGACTACAGCTTTAAAATACATTTTAGGAATGTACAAAGAGAGAGAAACCTGCGAAGGCGTCCTGGGGCTCAAATCGGTTATCCATATATTCCTTTTTTACTGTTATTTCATAGCCTAGATGTTATGTGAGGAAAAATGTCCCTTTCCCAAAACAGCAGAGAGAAAATCATAAAAGGTATTTCCATCTGGGGATAGGTAAACATTTAAGTTTGGTAAACTGCTATTTCAAGCTATTCATAAGTCAAAATATAGTGGCATAGTGGTTCTCCCAAATTTCTTTATACCAACAAAATTAGAGTCAAATCTGTAAACAGATCTCTTTTCCTTTTATCATGACACAGCAATTATCCACTAGAGATAATCTTTTATGGAAGTTTACCCGGTGTAAAATTTCATTGTGGAAATATGACTTTGTATACGAATATAACGTGTTAATGAACATTACTCTTTTTGCAATCAAAAAATTTTAGTAATAAAATTTTAAATTAAATATTTGGCTTCATGAATCAGTAATGCTCTCTTCTTCAGGATTCCCATTGATTTAAGTGTATCGATTAACAAAGCAAACAGCCCAGATGATAAAGGCAAAATTATTTATATGTATTTATATTTATAATATTTATATATAAAAAATGTTCAGACATTGATGCAAATAAATTAACTAAAGTAATAAATAGCAACACTGAAGAATAATACCTTACAACTAAATACAGTATTTACATCCTAGAAGTGATAGAAATCCATCAGCAATCCTCTCTCTGAGTCCTTGGAAGCTCTGCATCATTCACCTCAGAGGTGAAGGTTAATGCCAGGCGTTTACCAAGAGCACGTCACTTCCAGAGCTAATGCTGGCTCTGGCTGCTCTGGTGGCATACATCTACTTCTTTTGAGAGGGAAACCGGTAAGAATATTCTATCTTGTTCATCCTCGGACAGATAACCCAGCCAGATATATTCAAGGACAAATTAAACAACCGAATTAAATGTCACTTGGGGATAGGAGTTCCCTGTTAGTATCTTGCAAGTCTCATCAATTTTAAATTAGAAATACCTGAAAGACAGGAGCAGGATCTTAAACATTCACATATAGAGAGAAATGGATATAGATATAAAAAAATATTTCATAGCATTGAGCTGACATCTAGTTAGTAGGAAGTTAAAAATTAGAGATAGCGGTAAGGATTTATATAAAACTTTGGCTGCTCTGATCTAACGATCGATCAAAGTCATTCTTCTCCTTCTATGACCTGCCACATTTTTCTGAGTATAAGATTGAGATGTTAGAATAAAATGAAGGATGGAATTAAGGACAAAAAGGTGAGATATTTTGTGTTGTTCTTGTTGGTGGTGGTGGTGGTGTTATAGCATTTACTTCTTGCTTTTAATGGAAAGGAATGTTTTTTCTCAGATTAGTCATGCCCATTTATTGTTGCCTGAATCACTATTAGCCATTATTTTTCTGTCTCTATAAACTTAGGCCCAAATACCCCCATTATATTTTTCTATAATTTTACATGTTGATTATTCATTCCACTTTTACCCTTTTATTTATTCATTATACATTGATTGAGTGCCTACTATGTGTCAAGGCAAATGTCCAGACCATTCGTTTTAAATCTCTTCCATTATTGCCTCCCATTCTTGTAACTTGGGTCCTCTCTACAATTTGGCTTCCTCACCTGAATAGTGAGGAGGTTAACATACAGAGTGGTCTGAGGGTCCCTCCAACTCTAAAATTCTAGTTCAATACAGTAAGGATGTTGCTTTGTTTTGCTTTTTAATAATGCAAGATGGTGATCACTGTAAAGAACATCTCACTGTCTGAGACAACTATAGATGCCTGTGCCGTGAATGGAGCTTATTCCTCTCCTATTTTACCGAGAACCGAGAGTATATAACATTACATCAGAATTTTAAAAAAAAAAACTTGTTTTGGAGAAAACAAGTTCTCTGTAAATTATGATTAAATTCCAGTAGCTCATTCTCTAACTTGGCAAAGGTGAGATTTAAGCCCAGAAAATCTGGCTCCAGAGTCTACCCACCTGTGCACAATTTTATTAAACAAATATGTTTTAAGCATTTACCAGAGTGTTAGCAGCAAAGGATGCAAAGATGAATGAGGTATGGTCCTGTCCTCCAGGGGTTTACAGAGCCAACTCATCTTTCAGCAGAGCAGAGCATTTCGCTAAGGTTCTGCTAAGGAAGAAGACAGAGCCCTTTCTGCTTAGCATCCCCACAGCACTTCATCAGTCCCTTTCTCACATCACCTTTACAAGTGGGTTATTGTTATTTGTGCTCACCTCTCAGATCCCTTGCTTGAAAGGAATCTACCTTATTCAGGTTTATACTCTATGTTGGTGCCGAATAACATGGTTTTATAATAGCGGACATACTACACTGCTGTTTACATGTAGCAAGCATCTTATCCTAAGTACAGTGCCAGGATGAAATAAAAGCCTTTAGTGAAAAAGCTGCAATTGCAAGATCAAAGTCACCGCAATAATCCCAATTCAGACTTCAGGGTGGTTATTTTTTTCCCCTACCAGAAGAAAAAAGAATTTAACGGAAAGAGAGTTGGCTTATTTTTTCAGTAAGTACATATAAGACAGAGCACACTTTTTATTATGCATTTTTTAAGACTATCCTTATAGGATTTAAGAGTTCAGCTTCTCTTAAGCCAGACTACTCTCTGTGGTTTATTTTATTTTATTTTTTTTTAACAAATTCCCAGGCTTAAGTTTCTGACATGCTTTCTGGAAACTATAACCTCTTAGCTTGTTTTTAAAGTTTTAGTTAAAGTAATAGCTCTGCATGCCTGTAGTTTGGGAATTTTTTGTCTCCTTTCTTTGCCTTTTCTTGGCTCTAAAGTCATGTACATTGCACGTTGTCCCTTAATTGAAGCACAGAATTCAAAAGGATGCTTCCTTCCTCAGCTAATAGTTGCCTGAGAGACACCTGCTGATGTGTCACAGAAAACATGAAACACATTTCATTAATTTTCATTCTGCTCTCAGACTCTTCAAGGGCATCAGCTTCACTGCATTATCACATTTCCCGTCCGTCGGTGCTAGGATTTCTCAAGGCCATCAGTCTACCCCGGTCGTCCTGGCAGTTCACGATGGAATGTGATAAACAGACATGCTAAAGAAGTTCAACAAAACTTAAAAGGCAATTACAAAATTAAGATTTGATTTTTTTCTGATCATAAAAATCATAGTTTCTCATCGTAGAAAATTTGAACAATAAATAATGGTAGAAATAAATACAAAATCATCCATAAGACAATAATTATTAATTTGTTTAGTCATTTTTCCTGGACTATTGTTTTTATAAGTGGTGGTGAATATCCTCAGGAAACCGTGAAATACTAATTATATTTTAATGCTGTTGTATGAATAATAATCATAATAGCCAAATTTTATAGGATGCTTACCGTATATCAGGCATTCTACTCAGCATGTCACATACATTATTGAACTTAATTCTCTCTGGAAATGAAGTTCTGAGGGAATGTTTGTAGTTCCAAACCATGGTTGAAGACAGCAGGTAGAGTCAAGACTAATGGTCTTAGTCACAAGTGATCCAAAATTTTGAAAAATAAGTATTAAAGTAATAAATTAAAGATTAAGACATAGATTTAAGGAATTTCTTTATAATAAAAGTAAGAATTTTAAACATAGTAAAACTTAACCTTATGTATTGTTGTTATCCAAAAAAGGTTCTTTGCTATCACTTTGAGTTACCAAGACCTAATCTGAAAGTGAGAAAAACTGAAGTATTGAGAATTTTAAACACACACGTGCATGCACACATGAAGACTTGCACTCATATGTGTTACATTTAATGCTTTCACGTTACTAAATGTATCATAGAAAATACATTGTCATGCATTTTCTTTTTTAAAAACCACTCATTTATAGTTTTACGTTTGCATGTTCGATTATATAAAAATAAATACTAATTTACTCAAAGAAACAAAACTAATCATTTTTCCTAGATGAAAACAATCTAGAAAAAAAGTGCTGCTGTGAAAACTACGGAAAGCTCAATTGAGAACCATTTGCAATTTCTTACTGAAGATTGCTGAATAATTAAAAAAGAAATTTCCTTTGTAACATAATTGTGAATAGAATTCTATTCTTTTTAGCTCTGTGGAATGAATATTTGATTTTTCACTGTGATTTAGAGAGATATATTTTAAAATTAGCTCTGCATCCCAAAGAATTGTTTGAGCATGTAAAGTCAGGAATATTTCCTACGATAAAAACATTAAAAAGGGATTACCACAGGTATTTTAATTTATTCTTCTCATGTATGCTATGTATTCCATATACTGGAATTTATCATTCTTTGCATAATACATATTCCATAAAATGAGGATCATTAACCTTTTTATTTCCTCCTTATTGTTGGTCTTCTGTCTATATTACTTTATGTCCTTGCCTTATTAAATAAACTATGTTAAACATAAAATTAAAACAATTCAACTCTTTTTTTTTATAGTGCCTGAACCGGGGCCAACATTTTATACATCAATTTTCCTTGCTGAGTACTATAATCATATAATTCTTCTAAAGAAGATATTGGGCATAAATTGCTCTGACTCCAAGACAAAACTTACCAGTTTCAGGTTGTTGCTTTCCTCTTATTTATTTGTTTGTTTTCAATGAAATCTCTCTTATCAGTTTGTTATGATCATTTGCTTCTTTCTTATAAAAAGATTGTACAAAAATACTCTACTTAGTTGAATATTGTTTTATGCTAGTGTTCAAGTAACCCTAAATGGATCATGGTTGATAGATGCTATCATTAAAATATAGATAAGGCAAAATATCTGTCTTGGAAATCCTTTTCTTCCTTGCTCATCTCAGAGTGGTTTTTAAAGGTCTAATTACAGATTGTATCAATTCTCTGTGAGGGGCTATTTACTAAACCTTGGGCAAATGGAATTACCATGGAGGTGGTGGATATAAAGCCATTTAAGGATTAAGTTATTTTAGGCTCCATGATTCCCTTCCACTAGGCAAATTGCCGCGAGATGATAAGAGGAGAAAATAAACTTAAGGGGGCAAGATTGTTTTCTTTCTGTAAGGATTCCAGCTGCCAAGTTCGATATTGAATTTTATGGTTTCTTCTAAGACAGGCAGTGCTAAGAAGCTATGCTCGTCATCATTCTTGCCTTCCAAATTTCAGCTCCTGGTTGCTTTCTGCCTTTGAAAAGCTCTCTTCGGTTTTCCAGAGCTTTTTAAATGTGGCCCTTTAATGTGGTCTGTTGTCATTTCTTTGAAAAGGATAAGAAGGGAAGAGAGAGGAAGGAAGGGATGAGAGAGGGAGTGAGGGATCACTCTCTAATTGAACCTTACAGTTCAATCATGAGGAGTACAAGCCTGCTTTAGCAAACTATATCTTATTTGCATTCAAAATCAAATATTCCATTTCCTTTAAAGTCACTTAAGCAAATTATCACAAAGACTTATTAAACAATAATCTTTATAATTTTCTGTAGTGGTAAAAGATGGGAGGAGAAGAACGTCACATTATCAAAATGCTTGGCAACTTCTGAGTTATTAAGCGTATTAGTAACCATAAGTCAAATGCATTTCCCCAGTCATCTTTTCAGGAGAGGATGCTACTGTTTTCTTACAGTATAGCTTACACTGCCCTTTCTGGTAATTAGTGTAATCTGACACGTTTTAAGATAATGAAGCCACCTGCTCTGAACAGCTAAATCACCATTAATGCTTAAAAGCTTTTCTCTCAGCAACAAAAAGATACAAAGGAACTCTTAATCCAACTTTGCTTTTGAAGTTTCGTTTCCCAGAGAATTTTTAGAATCATCGTGATTTGGATTTCAGTAATACACTATCATTGGCGACTAACCTTGTTTTAGGTGGAGATTGCCAAGGAAGTTTTTCAAGGTGTATTAGTTTCAGGTAGTTCACAGAGTACTGATGGGAAGGAAGAGAAGATGTGAATGGATGCAGTTTTCTACTGTGTCAGCCCCCGTGTAAGGTGTTGTCAGTTTTGCACCTCATTTAAATGGTGCATCTTGCTCAAGGCCACGTAAGCTAGTCAGTGGAGGACCCTGTATTGAACCCAGGTCTTCTATTGACCAGCACTTTTGTTATTCTCTTTTATTATTTAACCCATTTCATAGGGGAGATTAAAAAGGAGTAATATTAAATGAGAATTTTTAAAAATACTTTAATGAATCACACAAAATTAATAACAATGCCACAAAAAGTACACAAGAAAAGTCATTTGGGGCAATGGGATATGGCAGAGATGAAAAGATATTATTCAAGTTTTTAAATGAAATGACAGTTTTATACAGATAACAGCGTAAGATTGATACTGAGAAAAAAGTCAGCTGAAGAATATCAGTTTTAGACATATTTTAATTTCATTTGCCTTAAATGTAGGTGAACTAGGAGAAAACATTAGTAGTTGAGTCATTGGATAAAGCACACCTGTAATTCAGTTTTGCCTCTCCAGACTAATTGTTATATTTTCTCAGTGGGCAATCCATATAGAGAGTCAACTAGAGTTTCTCCATGTCAGTACTATGAACATTTTAGTCTGGATAATTCTGTGTGCTGGGGGGCTGCCCTGTGCATTGTAGGATGTTTAACAGCATCCCCCTCGTCCACCCACTAGATGCCAGTAGCACCCTCCCAGTTCTGACAATCAAAAATATCTCTAGACATTGCCAAGTGTCCCCTGGGGGGCCAAATCACCCCCTGCAGAGAACCACTGGAGTAAACAAGCATTTACTGAGCAATTGCTATAGACCAGGCACATAGAAGGGAACTTAACAAAGACGGTCTCAGAGAAATTGCATTCTAGTGAAGAAGACAGGAAAAAAAAAAAGACTAAAATATATAATGCAGTGACAAGTGTTGAAAAGAAAGATAAGGCAGAGTAAGGACATAAAGAATGATGTGGATGACATTTAGATCAGCCCTCTCCAAGGAGGTGTCTTAAGCAGAGACCTGAAGTGAGATGTGACTATCTGGAGGAACAGTGTTTCAGAAGGATAGAATAGCAAGTGTGAGGGCCCTGAGGCAGGACCAGTTTGGAATGTCTGAGAACAGAAAGGGGCCAGTTGTTGCTAGAGCTGAGTGAGTAAGGTGAAAGGAAGTAAAGCGTAAAGTCCGAGAGGCAGGCAAGGGCCAGATCATGCAGAGATGTCTAGACCAGCTCTGCCCAATAGAACTTGCTGCCTCGATGAAAATGTTCCATACATCGTACTGCCTAAAACAATAGCCACTGACCACATGTGGCTGTTGAGTGCTTGAAATCTGGCTATTGTAACTGAGAAACTAAATTTTAAATTTTATTTAATTTTAATTGAAATGTGTGTAGACACAGGTGGTGAGCTACTGTATTGAACAATGCAAGTGTAGACCATAAGGACTTTGGATTTTATTATAAATATGATAGAAAACTACCAGAAGATTTTGAGAAGAGGAAGAACATGATCTCCTTAGCTGTAAAAGTCATAAAATCCAATATATTTCTCCACATTTTAGGAAATCAGATCTAAATCCAGTGAGAACTTCAACTAAATAACTCATGCTGGGTTCCTACGATCTCCTACTTCCTTGGTCCTTTTAACTTTCTTCTGTTTTTATTTTTTTAATTATTGTTTGCTTGTTTGATTGCTTAATTTTGTGAAACTGTTTCAAATCCTTTTTGGAGTAAAGATAAATTTAATCTAGGTAAATAAATGGTGAAAGGTAGGCAAAATCTCCATTAATGATTGGAAAAAAAGAATTAATTAAGCTACTGTGCTTTATGAAGACATATAACAAGAGAGAACCCAAAATTGAAAGATATAAGAAAAGTTAAGGAATGTGATCTGGAAACAACCCCCTACATCTACACATTGTATTTACTCATTACTTGTTTAGTAAATGAATCCATGAAAAAAATGCCATCTGCAGACTGTCTCAATTCTTGTGACCAAGATATGGAGAAGAGAGTATAATATATAAACATTGAATTCTGATGAATGAGAAAAATATTATTTTAAAAGTGGAAATATCCTGAACCAATTGGAAATAGCAATGATGAGTAAAATTATCGTGTACCCATCAACGCTGTGTTTATACACAATGAAATGAGGTTAAACTTTGGCAATTATTTGATTAATCTGAAGTATGCAAACAGATTAATTGAAACATTTCGTTCTAAAAATCAGCTGTTGACTGAATGAAAAAGCCAGAGAATGGCACCAAAAGAGTCTAGTCATTGGTAAATGTGATTTCCGGGTTCATTTCCTCTTTTTGCATACTTCTGGGGGCCCTTACTCCATCCTCCCCAAGTCTGATACTTTAACAAAAATAGGTATGTTTATCTTCCACAAGTTTAGGACATGCTTTTGACCTTGCATGTTTCTGCACTTCTGCAGGGATTGGGTTTATGTACACTTGTAATAACAATAATTAATAAATAAGGAAGGAAGTGGTGAAGAGAATGTAAGACCTTGATATAAAGGAAAATGAGGTTGCTGAAGTAATTAATTAAAAATGTCATAAACTGCCATTAAGGGAGGGATTAGCAGTTAAAGCAGAAAGGTTTTGTTAATTACTCCAGGTTGAAGCACGGAACAACCTGAGAGCAATGAATCCGTTGAGTATTGTTTCAAGGGAAAACTGGGTAGTTTTTGGTGTCACTTGATTGAAATTATATTGAAAAAGTTTGAACTAATAACAATAGCAGGAGGCGTCTCAAAAATAAACATGGTAGGATGGATGCCCTTATGCCTAGATATTTCATTTCTAATAGTGACATATCACATTTGTAAAAATTTCAATTTTGAATAGATAGGAAAGGAAAGCATGCCTGTGCTAGAAGTAAATTAAAACTTACCAATTCAGGGCCGGCCCCGTGGCTTAGCGGTTAAGTGCGCGCGCTCCGCTGCTGGTGGCCCGAGTTCGGATCCCGGGCGCGCACCAGTGCACCGCTTCTCTGGCCATGCTGAGGCTGTGTCCCACATGCAGCAACTAGAAGGATGTGCAGCTATGACATGCGGCTATCTGCCGGGGCTTTGGGGGAAAAATAAATAAATAAAATTATAAAAAAAAAAAAAAACTTACCAATTCATTTACCCTTAGTTACTTTCAATTTTATTTTTCTGTTCTAAGAAGTAGTAATTTAATGCCAAGTAATTCGTTATAATTTCACCATTCTTAATGCCTATTTTTAATACATTATTTCTCTTCCAATCAGAAAGATTACACCCTCCAGCTATATATTATGGAAAAAGAAAGGTTACTCTCTAATGCTTAAACATTAACACAATAAGATAAAAAATGTTCATGAGCTAAAATTTTATTTTAAAAATATTTTTAAAGGCCTTTGGCAGATTTTGCGAAGTTACTTTAATATATTCTAGATCTTGCATTTACAAAAATATTAAGCAAAATTTTGACTAGTCAGATTTATGGGAAATACCTAAGTTTTAATTCTAGTTTGTATTTTGCATTTCTTTTATTCAAATTCTTATAGAGTGATTCAGATCAAACAGCTGATGAAGCCAACTAGATATTCTGCTTTGTCAAAGTCAATGATGTTCAAACTTGAGTGCATTAGAAGTCCACCTGGAGTGCTTTTGAAAGCACAGCTCCCTGGGTCCCATCCCAGAGATCTGACTTCAGTGTATCTTGGGTGGAACCCAGGGATGTCATTTTTAACAAAAATCCAGGTAGTTCTGATGCAGCAAGACTTTGAACCTCTGCAAAAAACAGCAGGTTAGATAGCTCAGTACCAAGTTTCCACTTCATGTTGTTTGGCATTTGTTTGAGTCCCAGTGAAGAACTGATATCATTTTCATTCATATTAATATACCCAGTGGTTTTGGACATTATTGCAATGTTTTATGAACCAGATATAGTTTCCTTTATCTTGACCAAAAAGCTTTATCTGCAATTTGAGTCTCCATTCTATCTTATTTCCAAATTTTACCAAATGGTAACCATACAGTAAATATTTTTAATCAATAACTAAAAATGAATTTGGCTTGCCTATCATAAATATAAAACTGAAAATATCATCTGAAATGCTTTTACTAAATTTGGCCATCTGTACAGCTAGCAACAAAGGTCTCTAAACATTAAGTTTGAGGACCATAGAAATCAACTGGTAAAGTATTCAGGATTTAATTTTCCAGCCAAGTGTTTTTAGTCAGTTCAAGAACAAAAAATAAATTTATAGGATGACCTTTCTAAACTCGTACTATTCAAATAATATTGCTTCCAATTTGGAAAGGCCATTCCAAATAGCATTCTCTCTTCATAACTGAAATTGTCAGATCTCTTGTGGAAGGGAAAATATAAGATTCTCTATACAAATAGTCATGGGAGATATTGATTGGGATAAAAGCCGTAGTCAGTAGCACTTTCTAGGGCATTACCTCACAGGCCTCACTTATAAATTCAAATCATTACCATATAAACCCTCTTCACTTATTTGTGCATCAGATTTCCACTAGATTTTAAGAAATTTAATTACTCTTTTAATGTTACCACTTTAGTAAGCAAAGGGAACCAAAGAAATATTTTAAGGAGCGTTAGGTAAGATGTAATTTTTATTTATTTGCCTTTTGTTCTTCTTGAAAAAATTTTAGGTTAAATTCATGACATTTTCATGTAAAATATATAAAAATATCTTCCAAATTGAAAAATAGTTGTACCATAATTAAACTTGAATCAAAGATCTGAGGCCTCTAGATCTTTTAGATAGGGAAAGTTTTTTGTTTTTATTTTTATTAAATCTTTGAAATAATAAAGACCTATATATATATGGTTTTCCAGTTTACAAAGGTTTGGGCACTTTATTTAAAGGATTAAAATATCAGTGATGTAAATTTGATCAAATAAGTATATTTTGCCTCTCTGCAGTTTGGTATTAAAATGTATGGCAGTTTGGGGTTTTTTTAAATTTGTTTTTGTTTTTGGTTCACAGTCTGAGGCCACAGAAATTAGACAATCTTTTTTAAAACCTAGTATACTCCTCATTCAGTTACACATAAGCATGGGGTATAGTACAGATTGTTCTAATAATGGATTAAGACCTAGATGTTTTCAGTGTTTTGCATGATAGAATAGAGTGAGCTAAGCCCCCTTTGGAGACTGCGTTTTCTGAATCAACTTGTTTACAGAGCTGCTAAGACTTCTGGCTTTCTTTAGAAAAGTCTCAATAGGGTATTTGAAGCCAGGCGCCAAATCCTCACCTGAATTGTGTCAGTTTACGTCTCTGTTAATAACCCGGAATGGATTAGATTTATATCACTTTTTTCTCTGTTTGAAAAGAGAAACTCTTTGGTGTCACCTATCATAGTTTCCTAGCCGGTGAAATGAGTGAGGATTTTTCTAAAGATAATATTTAAGATCCTCTCCAGATTTAACATGCTACGAAAATATAAGATAATTTAGATCTTTATGGGACATTCTATATTGCTATTGCAATTGTCTCCTGATTTAGGAAGATTATTGACTATACTTGTCAAGGAAAGAAGGAAGAGTTTCATTATGTTTGCCATTATCTCAGTTTTCTCTCTAAAATACTGTGTGTTAAGTGGTCTCTCCATAATTCTAGCGCAGCTGAATTTCTAGCAGCAGTTGAAACTCAAGTAAATTTTTTCTTGATGGAAAAATTAAGAATATGTACCAAAAAAAGGATTATATTGATAGACGAGTGTAGCTTTGGATAAATATTTGTAACATTGTTGACACAGGGTTATTTATTTATTTATTTTTTCCCCCAAAGCCCCAGTAGATAGTTGTATGTCACAGATGCACATCCTTCTAGTTGCTGTACATTGGACGCGACCTCAGCATGGCAGAGAAGCGGTGCGTCGGTGCGCACCCGGGATCCGAACCCGGGCCGCCAGCAGCGGAGCACGGCACTTAACCACCAAGTCATGGGGCTGGCCCTGACACAGGGTTAATAGCCATTCTATGCAAAAAGTGCTCACAAGCTGCCGATAAACAGACCAACAACCCAATTAAAAACTGGGGAAAGGATACAAATGGGACTTTTCTAAGAAAGAAACTCCAAATGGTCAACAAACATGAAACGACGTTCAAATTAACTAATAGGGAAATGCAATGAAAGATATCACTTTACACCCATCAGATCAAGAAAAAAATTTTAAAGCAATTAATACCTATTGCTGTTAAGGATGGAGGAAAGGTGTATATATAATGCTGATGATCTGGCAACATTTTTAAACAATTTTAAAATTAAAAGTATGTACACTTCTCTGTTCCGCAATCTCACTCCTAAGAGTCCATCCCATAGAACTAAAACCACCAGAACCTAAGGAAATATGCACAAGGATGTTCATTGCAGCATTATTCAGAAGTGGATGAAAAAGGAAACCAAGTGAATGCCCATTAAAACAGTGGTTGAAAAAGTCATGGTACATCCATACCTAGAAAAACATGCAAGCATTAAAAGAATGAGATCGAGCTACGAAGTTGATTTAGGTGATTGTTTATGAGGTATAGTTGTGAGAGAAAAACAAGAAACAAAGAAGTAAGTGTAATATCATATTATTTGTAAAACAGTGACAACTTCAGCTAATGTATATGTGTATATGATTAAATGTATTTACCTACAAATATGTGTTTGACTATGACTATGGTTAAAATGGAGAAAACTCATATTACATTGTTAATTATTCATGAGAAGGATAGAATCTGTATTTGGTAAATATGAATATATTGGGAAGCAAGAGGAGTAGGCTAGCAAGAAAAACAAAAACAAAATAAAGGCTAAACTATAAAAATAACACACATGATATGATCCCATTAAAGCATTTATGTCAAGTTACATATGTGTGTAATATATACTTAAAATATTTAATTTAAAATGATTAAAATTTAGTGTTTTTAAATCAAATTCACAGATCATTGCTGAGAGCACAATGAAAAATAAATGTAACTTACATTATTTATTGACCCCCCTCCAAAGGATGTGCACATAGGTTTATCTACAAGGACATGGTTTGAAGCCTTATATTATGAGCAGTGACAACGAAATTCCATAAAAACTTAAAATGTTCACCACTAGTGATAAACTATGTAACACTGCACAGCCGTTGAAAATGATATTGTGAGAGTACACATATTTAAAGGAAGGGAGTTCACAATACATTAAATAAAAAAACAAGTTATAAAATGATATATACACTATGATTCCTTTTTTATTATTTATGTATCTATCAAAAATGCAATAGAAAAATGGGCAAAATCAGAAATAATTGATAAGCTAGATTTTATTAAAATTAAAAACTTCTGCTCTGCAAAAGACAATGTCAAGAGAATTAGAAGCAGCCACAAATTGGAAGAAAATATTTACAAAAGACACATCTGATGAAGGACTGATATCCAAAATATACAAAGAACTCTTAAAACTCAACAATAAGAAAACAAACAATTTAGTTTAAAAATGGGCCGAAAACCTTAACACCTCACCAAAGAAGATATACAGATGCAAATAAGCATATGAAAAGACGCTCCACATCATATGTCACCAGGGAAAGGCAAATAAAACAACAATGAGGTACCACTCACACCTATTAGAATGACCAAAATCTGGAACGCTGACAACAGCAAATGCTGGCGAGGATGTGGAACAACAGTAACTCTCATACAGTGCTGGTGGGAATGCAAAATGGTCCAGCCACTTTGGAAGACAGTTTGGTGATTTCTTATAAAACTAAACATACTCTTACCATATCATCCAGCAATCACGCTCCTTAGTATTTACCCAAAGGAGTTGAAAATTTACATTCACACAAAAACTTTCACACAGAAGTTTATGGCAGCTCTCTTCACAATTGCTAAAACTTGGAAGCAACCAAGATTTCCTTCAGTATGTAAATGGATAAATTGTGGTACATTCAGACAATGGAATAGTGCTAAAAATAAATGAGCTATTAAGCCACGAAAAGATATAGAGGAAACTTAAGTGTATATTACTAAATGAAAAAAAGCCAATCTTAAAAGGCTACATACTGTATGATTCCAGCTATATAATATCTGGAAAAGGCAAAACTATAGAGACAATAAAAAGATCAGTGGTTGCAGCAGGGAGGGGGGAGAAGACACAGGAAGATGAGCAGGCAGAACACAGGATTTTTAGGGTAGTGGAAAGACTCTTTTATGATATTATAATTCTGGATATATGTCGTTACACATTTGTCCAAACCAATAGAATATATAACACCAAGAGTGAACCCTAAGATAAACTGCTAACTTTGGGTAATTATGATGTGTCAATGTAGGTTCATCCTTGGTAACAAATGTACCATACTGGTAAGCGATGTTGATAATGGGAGAGACTATGCATGTGTGGGGGCAGGAGTATATGGGAAATCTCTGTCCCTTCCTCTCAATTATGTTGTGAACCTAACAATGCTCTAAAAAAATAAAATCTTAAAACAAAAAGGGCAATGGGCCGGCCCCGTGGCTTAGCAGTTAAGTGCTTGTGCTCTGCTGCTGGCAGCCCGGGTTCTATCCCGGGTGCGCACCGACGCACCGGTTCTCCAGCCATGCTGAGGCCGCGTCCAACATACAGCAACTAGAAGGATGTGCAGCTATGACATACAACTATCTACTGGGGCTTTGGGGGAAAAAATAAATAAATAAAATTATTAAAAAAAAATGGGCAAAAGGTATGAGTAGGCATTTCACCAAAGAACTTGTGCAAATTGCTAACAAACTTATATGTTCAAATTCACTAGTAGTCAGGGAAATGAAAATTAAAGAAACAAATACTTATATAAACTCTGGAAGAGCATACAGCAAAATGTGAACAGTGAGCTCGGGGTGGTAGTTTTATTAATTTTTATTTCTGTGTCTTATCTATATTTTCTACAATAAACGTGTTCCTGTTATAATGAGTGAGAGTTTTTTTAAAGTGCTATCCAAACCCAGTAGATATGATCATACGATCTTTTAATTAAACCTTATTTTTCATCACTTAAGAGCCAGGTCAAGAATCAGATATTTCATAAAGTCTTCTCAAACAGTGCCATCCCACATTCTTCTTAACCATTCGGGACATTCTTGTGCATTTATAGTCCATTCCACACAGTTTAATAATTGTTCTTTAGTTGCTTCATTTTTGGAAGTTTTATTTATTCAACAAATAATTATTGAGGGCTTCAGTGCTACACACAGTACTTCCTTAGGAGTAGGAACTATTTGTTACACTTCCATTGCATCTCCTGTTTTACCTGCTCCAACTCTAGCGTAAAAGTAATGTTTGATAAACACACAGTGGTTGATTTTTCTCACCTGCATGACAAACACTTATTGAGTACCTACCATGCATGATGTGTGCTAACTACTAAAATGAAGCTTCGAAGAGATCTTTATTCCTGATAAAGTAGAAAGAACCCTATCCTAGATGACAGACAGGCTCTAGCCCCAGCTCTGTCATTAATTAGTTGTGTGACCTTAAGTCACTCAACATTTCTTGAGCCTCATTTCTTCTCTCTTTTGTATTGTGGGGAGAACAAAATTTGGACTAAATTTTCTTAAGATTCCTTTCAGCTCTAAAAATGGAATAATTTTGTTTCTGCATTTTCCAAATGCACCTGGCTTGACTAAATCTTTAACAACAAATGCACCTGGCTTGACTAAATCTTTAACAATCTGGACATTTCTGTGAGGCTGGGCAGAACAGACTACATAAAGCGTCACTTCAGAGCTTTGTCTAGGTCCACTCTGTCTTCATTTGAATCACTAGACTGCTTGCTCTCAGAGGGCACAATCCAGATGGGATTCCCTCGTGTTCCTCACAGACCCTCAGACATAAATAGGGCTCAGGAGGTGACATCACTAATTCCTCTTTCTATTTTTAAGAACAAAAACAAATGTCTAACATACTCCTTTCATCAGTAAGCACAATGTTTATTAAACATCTAGGAGACAGGACAGTCTAGATTTGATTTGTTGTGTCAAATAAATGACTAAAGAAAATATACTTTGTTATATGTTTGATATTATTTATTTTCTTGAACATTCAAAACACAGAAATCCTGTGTGTTTTAGAGGGAAGGGGGAGAGAGAGGAAGAGAGAGGATATACAGTCTTAGAAACGACTTAGGCAGCAGAAGAGCTGTGCCTGTTTATGCACACAGGGAGAGAACTGAGGGAGAGGGAGAGATGGAAGATGCAGGTGAGAGAATAATTGGTGAAGCAAGTTGGTAAAATCCTTGCGAGGGAATGAGATCTGAATCACAGGTACAAAGCTTCATCCTGTCAGGCAATGTTTTATCCTAAAAAATAGGCAAGAAGGAAGAACCAGAAGGTGAAGACACAGAGATGAGTAGAGGGAAAGAAAGGATGTTGAGGCCCTGAGCATCTCAGAGAGCAGCTAAGTCATCCTGAAGACGAAAGTGCTCCAGTTGGGCCGTAGGCAAAGGGGGTCAGTCTTTGTGGCAATGATAATAAGAAATTGCCAGCAGCTGTGAGGACCCAGCTGCTATAAAACAGTGTGAGTCTGCAGTGGATATAGTCACCTTGGCCTTGTGACTTAGCTTGTAAAACTTGATGATCTGGACTTGGCAATGCATCCGGGATGCTGTAAGCACATCATTGACATGTCTTATGGGCAGCCCCAGTGCTGTGATCTCAAGGGATAGTAGAGAGGGTAATGGTCAAATGGGGAGAAGTTCAGGAGCTCTGTGTCGGCTTAAAGACAAAGAGCAGGTCTGGTGCTATTTCAGTGGAAGTGAGGAAGCGGGCTGCTGAAAGATCAAGCTGTTGTGGTGGAGGGGTGTCCTGACGGAGTGCCCAGGGTTTGCAGCCGCACCCACGATTGCATGCAGGACACAAGGAGCCAGGCAGTCCCTAAAAAAAAAAAAAGTCTTGACCACACTCTCAGATTTTTGAGGGATCATGGCCTGCAGATCCTCTATCCTTTGGGAGTATTATAGAGTTGTTTATACACAGGGATAGGAGTTATACAGATGGGTTTGAATTATAGCTCCCAAACTAACTAGCCAAGTGAACAAATGGAAATGTACCCAGTACCTTTACATCTCAGTTTCCTCGTCAATAGACTAGGTATAATAAGAGTACTTACCTTAGGAGGTTGTGAAAATTATATGAAATAATGTATGTAAAATGCTGAGCAAAGTTCCTGGGACAAGGTAAGCACTCGATAAATTGTTGGTACCAAGAAGCAACAGTTTAGATATTATCAGAATGACAGAAGTGATAAGAAATAGGAACTAATGGAATAAAAAGAGTTTAATGTTATATTAAAATGTAGGGAAAATATGTAAGTAAGATATGGACCAAGATCTTTTCTCTATTGAAAATAATTAGTAATAGCACCTTCTTGAGATTTCTGAATGCAACAACCAAAGAGACATTCTTTTATGAGTATAGATGCGTAGAATAATGGAGGTGGAAGACACTAGAAATAATCTCATCTGATCCAGTCATTTTATATATAAGGAAACCAAGATTCAAATGCATTAAATAACTGGCAAAAGGTCAAATGGTATTGACTGGCAGTGGCAGCACTAAAACAAAGATATCCTTTAACGAATTACTTGACATATTTGTATCTAGTATTAGTAACCATATTAAGCAATTTCATTTCCCATTTATTTTGCCTTATGCATTTAAGATCATAAATGCAAGATCAAGATATCCTGATTTTTAGCAACAAAGCACTGTCCAATGTACCTACATATAATTTTTAGCTCAATTATGCCATATTTGATACTATAATTTAATAACTGCCCTCCATGTGAATATTGGGAAATACATGCTAAGGAGTTGATCAGAAAGTGGCAAAATCAAAATGTGATTTTATAGTATCCAACAACATATTCTTAATTTAAAGGCACCTCTATATTGATACAAGTCACATTTTTATCGTTTGAGTTGAAATGTACCTGTGAAAAACAGCTAGGTTTGATGTTTTTTTATGGAATTCACTTAGATGACCACTTTTTTTACAAATAATATTCATGGAATCATCATGTCAAAGTTTATTGGAAAAGCCACCATTCCCAGTGAATCATTTCCATGATCTAAATGCATAATGCAAAGTTAATGAGAAATGAAAATTGCTTAATATGATTATTAATACTAGATATAAATATGCCAAGTATATCATTAAAGAACATAACACTATTAAGTATATCATAACATAGCATGGTGGAAATATTATATATCCATGGTTAAATTTTATGTACTAGTTATCTGATAGTTCTGTGGTTTAATTTTTGTCTACTAAAAGTAAAAGAGGGAATATATGTCCCTCCCCCATACCTACTTCATGAGAGGTTTCTAAGTGGGAATTTGAATATACAAAATAAACATGGTGAGCATTTTTGAAAAATTTATACATAAATATAGAAGCTCTGTTCAAAACAGCAAATGATTAGTAGAGATAATCCCATTGAAAGTGTTATCACGCTCTCCTAGTAGATTGTGATGATTATTTATGTAACTCTTTAAAGCATCTGCACTTTCCAAGATTTGCCAAAGAATACATTTAAGATGCCAGACTCCATATATTGAGTTTTTATACTAAGATGACTAAATAAAAACTGTATCTGTATGAAGATTTTAGAGTCTCTATTCATAGCAAGGTGCCATCTCATTAGAATAGTGAGACTTAAAAGTTCAAAGTATTTAATATTTTTGTGATATGGGGGATACCTCATTTATGGACAATATGATGGTTTGGGGGAAAATGGTAGCTGTGGCACCACTCACCTTCCATTTAACTTTTAAATTGGAAGCTATATCTAGATGACCATGGCCACTTCAAACCAGGGCACCCAGAGTTCACTTGGTCTGGTGCGTAGTAAGTGGTTCATCCATATAGTCCAAGACAAACAAATCTGAAAATATTGCTTAGCATGCTGTGGGCTAAGCTGGCCTCTGGTACGTTGGTCTGTCCAAATCTATTGTGATATATAATTCAGGTAAGGTCCCTCACTCTATCGTAAATAAAAAGAAAACTGTTGGCCCTGAATGTAGGAACAGTAAGCTTTAAAGTTAGCAAGGGCAGGTTTTTGTAAGATGGCCATAGTCCTTCAAACAGGAAACGTATAAGAATCACCTCAGTCCTAAGAAGTCTTGGCTGCCCACTGCCCCTGTACCTGAATCCTGAGTCCATAACCTTGCCTGTTTACTTGTCCCATTAATTTCTCTCTGATGATATCTACCTCTGTGTGTCCTGCCTGGAACTCTTTCCTGCCATACAATCCAGCTTTGGCATTCCACCCAAGCTTCGTGGCTCCAACATTCTGATCTTCCTACTTGATTTGGCTTTACCCTACCTTGACCTACAATGATGGTTACACTTGACCACACCCCATGGTGCAACAGATAAGAGAACCCTCCAACTGCACAGCCCCACATTTAGAAATTTGTGTCAGAAAGGATTTCAGTGCTTCAGTTTGTACTTTATTGCATTGCTGTAGCACAGGGAGCAGCTGAGTCTAAGGACTCATGCTAACGGGGGCCATATGCTCTCTTTCTCTAGTGCTTCACCTCTGCTGCAGACATTAATAAATCTGCCCTCTGTGATTCAGCCAATTCCTTAATATAGTAGAGTCTTAGATTTCATGGGGTCTATAGACTGTCTAGATTGCTCTAAATTTAATCATTTCTTACATTAGTCAGAAATGCAATTGTTCTGATCGTAAACCACTGCTTAGTTGGGAACATTGGCTTTACTCATTTCAACTTTAGCTGTACACTGGAATCATCTGAGGAGTTTTTTAAGTGATTACTTTTTTTAAGTAATACTGATGCCCAAGCCCACCCCAGAATAATTGTATCAGAATCTCTGGGAGTGGGACCCGGGCATTTGTGTAGATTCAAACCCTGGCTCTTCCTTGGCAAAGCTTTTTTTTTGAGGAAGATTGGCCCTGAGCTAACATCTGTTGCCAATCTTCCTCCTTTTTTCTCCCCAAAGCCCCAGTAGATAGTTGTACATCCTTCTAGTTGCTCTATGTGGGACGCTGCTTCAGCATGGCTTGATGAGCAGTGCATATGTCTGTGCCCAGGATCCAAACCGGGGGACCCCGGGCTGCCGAAGCAGAACGCGCGAACTTAACCACTACACCGCAGGGCCTGCCCCGTTGGCAAAGCAATTTAACCTCTCTTTTCCTCAGTGTCCTCATCTGTACTATGAAGGTGATAAAGTTCCCATATGGCTATAGTGAGAGCTAGGTGAATAATTATATGTAAAACACTTAGAATAGCCTGGCCCATCATAAATACTCAATAAATGTTAGTTATTATTATTACCCCATAGGGTTTTCGTGAGAACAAAATGACAGTATGTTCAATAAGTATTAAACAGACAAATAAAAGAACTTTGTAAACACTGATGTGCTATTCAAATGTAAAATATTTGCAATATTTTATATTGCATGTAGTGTATAGGTCTGTACATTACAGAAATTTAAAGTTTATTTAAACTTTACATTGCTATAATGCCAAGCACAACGTATGTGCTTAATTACAATTTTAAAGTTTATTTGGTTGCATTTTAAAAGATTACGACCACCAGAAACAATTCCATAATGACTATTGAAAATCTCTTGACAATATAGTAGGGTGGGAAATTTTTGGAAGTAGTTTTATCTAGCTAGTGAGATTCTGGAGGATAGGGTACTGGCCTAATTCATTTCTCTGTTGTACAGTGACTGGGACATGTTAGGAACTCGATAAATAGAAGGAAGGAATTGGGAAATGAGGACAGGTAGGGTGTACATCTCTTAGTCGAATTTACGAACCCAAAGGAAAATATTATGGGATATGTTCTTAAGGACATATGTTGTCTAATTTTTATTGATTTTGAACAAGTGATTTAACCGTTCTGTGTGATTCAATTGTTTCATCTTGAATATTAATATTAGCATATGAATTAGTATAACTGCTCTACTTGATTTAACAAATTTGAATGCATTTTTTAGAAGTTTAAATAGTTTTTAATACAATGGCAGGGAAGATAAAGAACTGGAGGGGGGGGTTGGTTTGAATTAATTCAGTTGGTTCCATCAATACCACAGTGTTACTTAAGCTGGGGTGGGGGCTGCTGATCCTTGTCAATTAAATAGTTAACTTTTAATACTTACCGAGTGCCTATTCTGCATCAGAAACTGTAATCGTTGCTGGTTGAACAGACAAGGCAAGTACAAGCCGTGGTCCCTGGTTGCATATAGTGGCTAGAGCCAGGCAACTTAGTGCTGTTCCATGGCCTCAGACTTATCCCTGCTACTGAGTTCTGCTGGTTTCCTTGGAAGCCTGTGCAAAAAATGCCACTGAATTCAGTCAATTCCAAGACCAATGCCAGAAAAAGCATTCCAAGTCAATCCTCCATTCTTTGTAACATGAGAATTATACTTATCTTTTAAAGTTTTATCTTAATAATGGCATTTTACTGACTTTTCAGTAAAGAATCTTCCAAAATAGCACAAAGAATGTACATCCAAATTTATCTCTATGTAAACACCAACTTGCCAAACCCTGGCAACTCCATTCCTTTTGCTGGTGTCTTCTTTCAGGCTTGTTACCTGTGATTTGGCTCCTAACTACATTTGTGTCCCCACTTTTCACTCCCTTCCATGAATTCTATACCTTGTTGCCTGGTTAGTTTTCCTGAACAGGTGTTTACACATTCACTTAAAGACAGTTGAGCACCAACATACTCCTTCTTGAGGAATATTTTCACATCCAATTTCAACTACTTCTATTTGTTGCATTGGAATGGAGAGTTAAGTTTGTTGCAGCCCTTTCAGTTGGTTATTAAGAAATATTGAGTTTGACAGATATGAAGGAAGTGTACACAGCAGCTTGTAGAAGACACTAAATCCTCCTTGGTATTTGAATTAATGTTATATTTTATTAGGCTTAGCTTCTTTCTTTAATTAACAATGGTCCTCTTCTTAATCACTACAAAATTACTAATTAACTGACTTCCCAATAGTTTGAAAAGAAATAATAGAATTAACAACATTAAAGATCATCTAGTGCAAACCTGTACTTTGAAAATAGGAAAACTGAGCTCAAAAGAGTTGAGATAACCGGCCCTCTAAGAAAAAAGCAATAAAAACAAGGATAGGACCCAGATGTTGACACAGACCAAAGTCCTTCTCCACCTACTTTCCAAATCCACCATCTGTAGTCGTTCTTTTTCTGTATCCTTAATATTTTGCACCATCTCTGAAACATACTGAAAAAAAATCCAGTTCGTGTTAAAAGTAGATTTAACAAAGAGAGGAACTTCAAAAGGGTTCACAGTGAAGGCTCACTGCTGGGGTTCTGCTCCAGTTACTTGACAGCGGCACCTGAGTTCGGTTTAGTTGGCTTTTTGTAAGGGGGGGTTGGTCAGGCCAGAACTCTTCATGTTGCTTGGTTTTAGGTTCACAGGAAAGCGAACCGTCAAGGGGATGTTCTGATGTAGCCATGAACTGCAGCTAAGCCATTCAGGGTCTTCTTAAAATAAAGCTCTGCTGGGTTTTCTCAGTACAGCATTCTAAAGTTGACACAGCAAGAATTGCTTCTCACCAGGTTCTATTTTTAAATACCAGTCAAAAAAAATTTTTTTAACTTCAAGATTGAGTGTCTGAGCCATCTTTGGTGAGTCTTACCATCATGCTAGAAAGATTGCTTAGGGGTTACACACTGTCAACTCAACCTGTTAGAAGAGGGAACGGAGAGATGGATGGAAGGGATGGAGGGAGGGTGGGAGGGAGGAAGGGAGGGAGGAAGGGAGGAAGGAAGGAAGGAAGGAAGGAAGGAAGGAAGGAAGGAAGGAAGGAAGGAAGGAAGGAAGGAAGGAAGGAAGGAAAGAGAAGGGAGAGAGAGGAAGGAAGAGAGGGAGGGAGGGAGGGAAAGATATCAGCTAATAATAGCTAATATTTATTGAGTGTATTAAATGTGTCAAGCACTGTTCTAAGCACTTTACATGTATTAATTAAATTTTTCCCTCAACAACTCAAGGAGATAGGTTCTGTTATTATTCTCAAATGAGAAAACTTAGGCATAGAAGAGTTAAAAACTTGCTCAAAGCCACACAGCTAGTACATGGCAGAACTGACTTGAAATGAAGCCATCTGACCTCAGAGACCAACCACTTACCTCTCTACTATATGTCCTTGAGCTGGGTGTTTGTCTAAAAAGCACTAAAGGGCTGTTGACTTTTCTTGCATTTTTTCTTTTTCTCCTTAATCAAACGTGTATTTTTGCATGATGTCATCCCAACTTTCAATCAAATGGAAATATGCTGGAGGCAGAGGGCTGAGCTGAAAAGAATCCAGCCTTTTGGATTGGTCAGAAAATCTTAGGTTCTAATTCTGCTCTGCTGCTTATATGTTGTGTGACCTAGGACACAACTCTGAAAAAAATCCTTAACCTTTAGGACTTTCCATTTCCTCATTTGAAAACTAAGAAAAATATAAACAAACTCATAGTATTGTTATGAGAATAATTGAGATAACAGATGTAAAGTCTTCATTCTAGTGCATAGCAAACCATCCCCCCCAAGGTAAACTTACTATAACAAGTTGAAATTTTTAATGGGTCATTCTCATTTTATTATTGTTGCATAAAGTTGTATATATCTGTATAGAAAAAAAATGAGATTGTTCCTGTGAGTATTAGCTGTTATTATCTCATTAGGTATTAATATGTACATGTACTACATTGGGATCAATGTGCAAAGACAGCTAAATTAATACCATTAATTTTCCTCTGCTAACAAACTACTTCCTCCGGAAACTCTTACCTCTCTTAACTGCCAGAACATGGCTCATCTTCTACTTCCACACCCAGCCAAATCTTAGCAGCATTGCCCCTGAATGTCGCGTAGTTGAAGGGTTCTGCAGGAGCCACCGGGAATCCTGCCTCACACTTGCCGCTGTGGGGCCTCTTTTTAACCCTAGTACTGAATCCTCCTACCTCTGCAAGTAGGGCTGAACCTGGGTCAGAAGCAGACCTTGTGTGCAACCAAAGTGGGACTGGGGTGAGGCAGATAGGGCTCTAGAGAGGCACTAATCAAGATCCAGGTGAGTCATCCAAATGGTGCATCGTTCTGAAGGGACTGGGTGGAGAGAGGCTCCAGGTGTGAAGCCAGTAGGACCAACACCATGTTTACAGAGCAAAGAGAGTTTAAAGCTAAGGTTGGATGGCCTTGCCTGGATTCTCAGGGCCTTTTGTGTGGCTGAAGCAGCCTGAGATGGGGACAGGGAAGAAGCCATTAAAGGTGGTGAGGTCCAACAGCCACTCAAAGCTGGTTTGGACCAGGCCTGGCAAGCAGAAGAGTGACGTATTGTCTTGTCTGGTCACCTCTAAATTTGAACACTGAGTCGAGGTGTAGGTCCACGGAACATATAGAATGACTTCTGGCTTCTGGCCTAGAAAAGCCTGCATTTCTATTGTTGTTGTTCAGGCCTGCAATTGTTCTGAAGCTTTTTCATATGCTATTCATCTATTTCAGTCTTATTGACTGAGTCCTTTCATACTTGCCCTAAGAGTTGAGTGCAACCCTAGCTACTCTGGTCATATGCAGGGTTACATTGTTATGCTAAGTAGAAAAGATAATAATAATAAGACCCAATATATACTGAGAACTATTCCAGATGTCTTGGCATATATTATTTCCTAAAATCCTTATATGTAGGCAGAGGAAATGGGCTGGGACGTCAGGAGCCTTGACCAAATCCAAAAAGTATGTCAATACCCAGCCCTCGTTTCAGTTGTACAAGAGCTGAAGTGCATAGTCTATGCTGATGATAACCACAAGACTATTTTTTCCATCCAAAGATGAAAAAAGAGCACAGGCACACAAGGTCGGCAGACCTGAATTTGATTTTGTGTTCTAGCACTTTCTAGATGGACAGAGTACTTATTCTCTCTTAGAATCCATTTCCTCAGCTATAAATAAGGAGAATAATACCTATCTTCATGGAATTGCCTATGAAAAGTAAAGGATATAACCCATGTATAAGTATTTGTAAACTCTAAAGCTAGAATCATTAAATATAATTCAGATATATACTAAGTAATACACAGAACAATTTATCATAAGACTAATTGGATAATTTTTGACATGGTTTATTATGGAATTTCCCACCAGAATTTAAAAGAGATGAATTGACTTTATCATTATTAGAGAAAGGGAAAATAAATAATTTTCCAAGGGCAAATTGTTCTACCACGTCAGAACAAGTTTACATTCTTTCTAGTATATCAATGGTTTTCAAACTTTTGTCTTAGCTTCCCTGTATACTCTTAAAAAAAAATACTAAAGACCCCAAAGAACTTTCGTTTATGTGTATTATATCTATTGACACTTATTGTATTAGAAAAGAAAACTAGAAATATTTTAACTATGCACTTACTAGTTCATTGAAAAATAGCAATAAAACACTCATTATGTGCTAACATCAATAACTTTTTTTAACTATTTTTAAAAAGAAATTTTAGTGAGAAGTGTGACATCATTTTACATTATTACAAATATCTCTAATAGAAGAGCTTAATAAAAGAAAATAAAATTCTTTTATTTGCTTGTGCATTTAATCTGTTGCAATATGTTTTTTTTCCATCTTCACACAAATATACACTTGGCAAAGGAAGGAGTATTTTAATAGTCTTGTCAAATAATTATAGATATTCTTTGACATTACACCAAAACTTGACAAATGTCATTTCTTAAAGTTTAGCAGCAGTGTGGAATCTGAAGTGATAAAAATGAGCTTTCTGTATCTTTTATGTTAAAATCCATTGGTTTTCCTTACATTTTGAATGGATCTTTAACTCATGCATAGTTTTGATAACATGCCATGTATTGGTTATTTGGAAAATATTGGTTAACTGAGTTATTCGTATCTTCCAAGTGTTGCCATACTTCATTGTACAATATTAAAAAATACTTCATTAATATCACTGATCTTATCCAGAAACGTCTTTAACTATTGAGAAAGTATCAAGCTCATAGTGGTAGATACAAGTTTTCCAAAGGTCTAACTTTCATTGAAAGCTTGAATTTTGACAACAAATATTGTTGGTTGTTTTCCTTGAAATGAAAGGCTCTCTTCATTTATTTTGGGGGGCAAAAAAGCCAGATTTCCAAGTTTGAATAACCATAATTTGTCTGTCAGTCATTTTTTCAAGTAAAGATGGTATTACGTTTATTTTAAAGTGGCCAGTTCAGTTCCCAACTGGTACAGTTTGGTGCCACCACCTTGACTTGTGCTAAGATGCTAACAGTTTTACTCGCTGTTGCTTTTGCACCACCAATGCAAATCTCAACACAGCAAAAGGGGTAAATAACATCTTAGTACTGTTATGAAAATACTTTTAACTTCACAGACCACCTGAAAGAATCTCAGAAACCACCAGGGTTCTTGAGGCAACACTTATGTGCTAGCGTTGTCTCTTAAGTGTTAAGTGCATTCTTCATTCTGATGGTTTCCAGGATTTCTTAAACTTTCTTAACAAAAACTTAACGTAAGGTGGATTTGGATGTATGAGGTAGATATGGATGTGTGTTGACATGAAAAGATATCGACAATATATTGTTGAGTAAAAAGAGTAGCATTTATACTATAATCACATTTATGTCATACACATATATGTATATATAAATATATATATTCATATATAGATATATAAATATAAATGTAAAAATATAAAAAATAAATATAAATATATATATTCATATATACATACATATATGTGTATGTCTGTGTATAAACATTTTTTTTAGAATGTCATCAACAAGAAGGAATAAAAGGGGTTACGAGTAATGGGAGTAATTAATCTTTTCCTTTTTGCTATAAAGCAAAAGTATTTCATTAAATATTTACTAAGCGCCAACAATGTGATAAGCACACTTCTGTACTTTTTAAAAAATTTTTTAGTGTTTCCTATAGGGAGAAGTTGCTGCTTTTATAGTTTTAAAAAGCTTTTTCCAGGGCTGGCCTGGTGGCGTAGTGGTTAAGTTTGCACGCTCTGCTTTGGCAGCCCGGGGTTTGCAGGTTCGTATCCCAGGCGCTGACCTACGCACCGCTCCTCAAGCCAGGCTGTGCCAGCATCATATATACACAATAGAGGAAGATTCGCACGGATCTTAGCTCAGGGACAATCTTCCTCAGCAAAAAGAGGAAGATTGGCAACAGATGTTAGCTCAGGACTGATCTTCCTCACACATACCAAAAAAAAAAAAAAAAAGAAAGAAAAGAAAAGAAACATTTAAAAAAAAAAAAACTTTTTCCATTTGGGACATGGTACTATCCATGGCCACTTAGCTGTTCCTTACTAAAGCTTTGCTTCATCTCTCTAAAATCCCCACACTCGCCTACCCAGGACAACTTTACAAGAGTGCAGGAGTTTTTAAATGACTCTTTGTTAAAGTCTACATCTACTTCCAAAGACATATTTAAAGTACTTGAGCATCAGTCATTCTGTCTGTCAGTACTCTATTATCAATATATTATGCACTTTGGGATATTACTCAGAGATTGCAAGTTGAGTCTTCAAAGGAACCCTTCCAGTGCTCTTGAGTTGATATGAGCTTCATGCTCTTCATCACTGAAATTTCTCTGCTCTGTGTTGTTCAGGAAGTCTTTCTCCTTGTCTCTTTAAAATTTTATGATGACTTCTCTAGTAGAAGCATCTAAGATTTGGAGTTTGAGTCCCAAAGAGGAGACAAGGGAAAAATGCAAAGATTAGAGTTGCAGATGGAAGAAGACTGTCAGTGGTCGCCTATGCTCACTGGAACGCTGTGGCCTTGTAGAAAGAAGTCCATTCTGTAGCTCTGAGGTTTGCTTACATCTAACTAAATATCCTTCAATATTTTGCATGTAACATGTAATTATTTTTAAATATTAATAGCAAAATAGTGTCTCATTAAGTGGCAAGAATCCCCAAACTTTGAGCAAGAAGATAAATATCATGGTTGAATCTACCATACTCTACCTTAACTCAGTCCAGCTCTCCCCCATTATAAAGTTTTATCTTCTGATAAGTTAAAAACAAATGAAATGCAGTGGAAGCATCTGTTTTGGTTTTTTTTAAAGAAGCTCTATATATACTATCTCAATTCTTTTAAAAACACATTAGATTTGATGATATCCCAAATACATTTGAGTAAATACATTTCTTTTCAATATTTTAAACTCCCTGGGCAGTTCAGTTCTTAGGTTTGCATATAGAATTCCTGTTGTTGATGTCCAAAAATCACAATAAATCCTTTTAGATGCTCTGCAGCACTGAACAATTTCACATTGTATTTTTTAAACAGACTCCCTTTGTTTTTGTCAAATAGCAAGAAAGTACAAGAAAAGTTTAGATATTGCTTTAGGACTTTACAGAGTGCAAAAATACTTATCCTTCACCATGTGCAAAATGTTTTTCTATATTAGTCAAAGTATATTATCTCTCTCTCTTTCTCTCTCTAGCTATCTATCTCTATCTTTCAAATGTTTTTTGTTTCATTGAATTTTTCCTAAAATAATTTTACATATTACTAAGTTGAGTGCCTAGAATGTGTCTGTTGTAGACCCATTCACTGCTAATTTAATTCCTGATTGCAGAAAATATGGATGCTTTTATCACTTATAGTAGCCAGTATTGAAAAAGTACTCTCATGATACACAAAGTGACGAATTACGCATGTCATAATAAAATTGGTGTATGGTCAGCTATCTCAACTTCTGTTGTAACAGGCTCCTTGGGTGTCACACACTGACCACTTCATTAGCCCCTGACTGCTCTCCTTGCCTCCAGTCTTCTTTCCTCAGATCCATTTCTCACACTTTGCCGGAGTGGGCTTCCTAAAGCACAGATTTGAAAATGTCACTCTCCTGCTTAAAATCCTGCAGTAGCTTCACATTGCCCTTAACATAAAAGTGTAATTTTCAAGACTCCACCTTTCTCTCCAGCCTCATCTGGGATCACTCCCTCAAACCCCAACTCCGCCCTAGCCACACCATCCTCCTTTCAGAAGTTAGAAGACCCTGCCGTCTCTTGCCTTTGGTCTTCCTTCTGTATCACTCTTCTGCATACTTACTCCCCAAACCCACACACAGACCAGCACCTCTACTCCACCTGGGTGTCTTCTACTCATCATTCAGATCCCAGTGTCTCTTTAAGGCCTTCTCTGACCTTCACACAACGCGAAGTCCCGCAGCCTCTTTCAAGTCCCCAGACTCCTCTGTCATAGGCTCCTCACATTTTTATAATTGCTTGTTTAATTACCTCCCTTCCCCAGGAGGCATCAGCCTTCCTGAGAGCAGGGACCACACCTGCCTGTGTGCTCTAGAGCCACAGAATTCAGCACATTCATAGTAGGTGATCAAAATAGTAGGAGAATAAATGAATGAATAACACAGCCCCTGACCCCAAGAAGCTCACAATATAGTGGTAAAGTAGACCAAAAATATGGCAAAATCTGTTTCATTGTCACCTTATACACCTAAGTCTCTTTTAAGAAAAAAAAAAAAAGATATTTTGAATCTGTATAATGTATTAAAAATAAAAGTTGAGGAGTGCACTTTTATTGCAAAGTATAAAATACATAAAATGTTTAAAGTACAAGAATAAAATGAACATACTCCATACTCATGCCAAAGAAAAATATAATTACCACATTCAAGAAGCTCCCTCTATCCCTTATCTCATCACCAAATAAGGGAGGTTTTATAGTTGTTTATTTTTTGAAGACCATTTCTTTCTTATTAGCTGATTTAGTCATAGGGAATTTCCTATAAAAATCAACAAAGTGCTAAAAACGCCATGTGTGTTCTAATGCATTGTGCTTATTTTTTCCAGTAATGGATGTCATATTTGCTGAAAACATCAGAGTAATCTCCTACCTGTTACTATTTTTTTGATAGTAACACACAATCATATTGATTGAGTCTAGGATCCCTAGTGCTAAAAGGGTGATCACACATCAACGTGAAGCAACCATTGTTCTAGACTAATAAAATTTCGCCTAAACAAACTCATCACTCATCAAGTACTTGAATGTCCAACATTGTCACACACTCTACCCTGCATCTTCTCAAATTAAAAAATTTTGCCTTCATGATTCAAATACACAATTTCAAGACATCAAACTTCTTTTTACTTGAGCCAAGGATTCCCAAAATATTTGAGCTCGGGCAGTTGGTGACAATATTTTATATAAGTGAAATTATTTAAACTTTACCTTTCATTATAATCCAGTATATTTTTCCCCTCATTAGCAGCAATACTTTCTATATCAAGCAAAATGTTAGTTGATGTTTGTCATAAAGTAGTATATGCAGTTGGCTACGTGCTCTCTGGACTCTGCTGTTTTAATCCTTTAACTCACTGTCACATTTCTGGTAGATAAACAAGCTGTCTGTGGGCCAGATCTTTCTTGCCCCTATACATCCTACAGCTCAGAAGAGCTCCCTCACCAAGTAGTTGCCCAGAAGTCCTTATCCATGAAGAAGATGGATAGGAACCCCAGACCTGCCCACCCTCTAGGGACTGCCATGTCTTATCTGTAATGTTGTCATCAGTGAATTTATAAGCCATTGGAGAAAATGGATGAACAAAAGAAACCATAGAGAGACTGATGGAGAAATGATGCTAATGGTGGTGTTGAGTGAGGATTCCTGAGGTTATCAAGGCCATGGGGGAGAGCCCAGAGGTGAGAGTCATGGCCTATACTTCCAGAACACATTGTCACTCTCAAGAATAGGAAAGATTTATTCTAAGCTGTCATGGCTGTGTGGAGAGCCATATAAAAAAAAATCCTCAAAAGTTATTTGAGCCATAATAGAAAAGCTGGTTATAAGTCAATTAGTCACATAGATGTATCTTATAGTAAACAACTTTAACTTTCTACATGGATTTTATGGCTGAAGCACAAACTTTGGGCTGACTCTTGTCAGACACAAAATTTCATAGACAAATTCTTCTCAAACTTTTGTCAAAGTGTCAAAGCAAAGTGTGAGTTTAGGGAAGGTATGAAAATAGAGGCGTAATATAGTTGGGAAACAGAACGCTTACAGAAACAGCTAGTTTTTTCTTCAACTTTTTTAAAGTAAAAAGATTACTGTTTGCTTTCACAAGGGCATAGAATCATCATGTTCAGATCAGCTGTTATAATGGAAGTCAGCAGCAGGTGTGCAATGCCAGGTGCGTGACCTGCCAGTGAGAGGGAAAAGGAGCCACTGGAGAGGCTGATGATAAGCACACCTGTGTTTGAGATTGCAGTAACACAGTTCCACCCCCCATCTAGTAGGGCCGACTCGTATAAAAATAAGAAATGTCAACAGGGATCAGAAGCAGAACATCAAGTAATAGTTTTAGTTTAAAATAGACTCTTACTTTTTTCAAGCTGCAAAGATATAGAATACATAGTTTACCCTTTTATAAGCTTTTTTGGGTGAGGGACACTTTTTTATGTGATACTAGTGTTCATCTGCCATTTGGGGATCCAAAATAGTGTCAGTTCTCTTGGGCTCTTTACCTGTCTACATCAGCAACCACTCCAGTCCTGCTGTTTGAGTGATGACAGTTAAAACTGCCAAATGGGAGTGCTTGTTAGTTTCACCTTGCCTTGGAAATAGCACCAAGACCACGTAAATGCCAAGAAATCAAGTAGATTAAAATATGTCATTTTTCAATCATTATCGTTTTCAGCAGGCAGAAAATAATTTTTATATGTTAGTCATTGCATGCTATACCACTACATTGACAGCTTCAAGAGCCAAGTCTAGAGGAAATGAAAAAATGATTTTTGTGGAGACAAGAACCTTCCAGATGAAAGAATTGGACTCAGAATTTTCCTGTTACGAAAGACATCCTTTTTTGTTTGTTTTCTCTTTGAATGTGGTTTTGTTTGGTTTGGGGAGTGAGAGAAGGTTAAGAAGAGTTTATTTTTGTCCTCAAAGTAATGCAGAACATTGCTGAATCTGACATAGCTGAAATTTCAAATTTAATTTTTGTTTTCTGCCTACTCAATCTCAATAAACCACCCAAGTACTGTTCCTTAGAGGATATGTAACCCCTCTGAGAAGCCATTAGCCATCCTAGCCCTGTCCTGAGGCTTGCTACTTTTGTTGCATGTACCAGAGGTGAATACTTATTATACGGCCCAGAGAAAAGTTGAAATTGTTTGCAGGAAACATTGATGATCAAAGGATATGAAATTACGGATGTAGTGATTAACGTCAACTGGAACTGCCTATTACACCATGGATTTGTCTCAAAAAGTTGAGTTGTTTGATCATTTGCTTTTGACCTAGAACTATAAAAATCCCAGCCCTTTGATCAGAAATCCTCTTCCCTAATCTTAGTGATAGGACCTATCACTAGCACTTGACGCTAGAAGTGTAGTTCACTGACTTCCTTTTCAAATGAAAGCAATAAAATCAACGAAAGAGGAACAAATCCTTTTAGTGCTTTTAGTGCTCTCATTTTGGAAGCTTACTCAACCAATGGTTCTGCTTTCCTGAGTTTTAAAATTCAGTTAAATAAAATAAACCTTGAAGAAAAGAATGTGTAGAAATGTGATAGCATGTACTATACTTTAAAAATATATCACAGCAGATACATACGCAAAAAAGCAAGTATAAGAAAATGTGAGTGGTAGAGTCTAGCTAGTGGGTATACAGGTGCTCACTGTAAAATTCTGTTAACTTTGCTCTATGTTTGAAACTTTTCATGATAAAATATTGGAAAAGATATATAAGAAGATAAATACCTAATATTGAATTTGCTTACTTAAGAAAATGTCATTGCACAATGACATAAGATTGAGTAATCTTAATGGATATTTATGTTGGAGAATTCTCATCTGTGGAAAATAGAAAATACTTTTAAGAAGCTTTATAAACTCTGTAAGGTTATTCTCTTTCAGACCAAGAGCCACCCTAAAGATAGGAAAGCCAACATTAAGGAGGGCCTGCAAGGCTATAGTGAAAATTGTATTCTTTGTCACTGCCATTTTATTACTCAACTAGTGAGTAACTGGAATATCTATTTTCCCAATTAGATTTAGCCTTAAAATCAAAAAATTGCTAAATATCTGGGCATATGCATATAACTTAAAACATGGTTTGAAATGCATCAACATGTTTGTTGTCCTTATTTTTTTTTTCACCCAACAATATACCTTTAGAACTAAGTTTGATCGCCATATGCTATGTTTGCCCAAGCCTGGCCCAAAACTGCACTCTGTGGCTATTTTGTTTTACCATAACATGATCACAGTTGGGGGAAAAAAATGCAACTGTGAATGTTTTTTAAAAAGAAAAAAAGAGTTCTTGAAAAATGCCAGATTTAACAAGCCTTTCTGCAAATGATTGTCTGTAATGATGACATTTTTTCTTCAGACAGTTGATTTCCTCCATATATAAGAAAAATGTAAGTGCTGAAAATTGTCCTTGTAATTGTTGTAGTGGTTACTTTCTATTTAACACGTCTGTCCAGGCTTATGTCCTAAATAGGTGGAAACTCTCAAGCTCTTATTCCAGGCCTTTTAGGAGAAACTCCTCCTTCTCCCTCATTTCCTGTTCTCTTTTCGTTGTTTCTTTGGCTCCCACTGCAGTGGTGTTTGTGGCTCTGCTGACACTGTGGATCTTTAAAAAAAGAAGGGACATGAGTCCAAAATGATGTCAAAGGACTAAGCAGCTTAAAATATTATACAGGAGGGTCAAGAGGAAAGAGGCATATTAAATGCAATAAACAAATATTCACTCCACATCCTACCATACTTGCCACAAGGGACAGAAGCAATAACTATAGCATGAATCTCTACTTTTTTTTAAAAAACAAGCCTTTATTTCTCCAGAAACATAATAAAGGAAGGTTAAAGCCCTGACCCGGTCGTTTTTCTGCAAAGTAGACTTTAAATGAGTCTTTTCTATGGCAATTTTATGGATATCTCAAGCAATCACATTTTCTTTACTTTTTTTTTTTTTAGTATAAAAGAAATTCATTCTTATTTCAAAAAGTCCTCCCAAGTATAAAGGGAACACATAGATCATTCATAATTCCATCTCCCAGAGAAAAGGACTTTTAATATCTGGTATATATCATTCCAGATTTTTCTTCTATAAATATATATCACATAATTGTAAATTTTAAAAGAGAAACATGCAGTTTTTCTCCAAAAAGACTTGTTCTTACTTTCTTGTCTCATGCATTATCCCACCTCACCCTCTGGTTGTCTACATTTTCACTTTCTTTACTAGTTCCTTCTTGAGCTATAAACCTACTCTATGCCTTTACATGAGGGAAGGGGGAAACTGTAATAGCTTTCCCAGTGTTCTTTCCCTGTAATTTTTATCTTTCCACTAGGATTCTTTCTCCTTCTTTCCCCCTTCCGTTTTTCTAACTGTGACTAAGAACACTTAACATGAGATTTACTAACTTAACAAATTTTTCCCTCTTTCCCTTTTCATGCAAGTTTTCCTAAGGGAAAGTAAGTCCTTTCTCATTATCTTCGCTCTCTTACTGCCAATGTATTCATTAATTTACTCTAATCTTGCTTCCATCTTCACACTTCTACTGTTCCTAAAGTCTTTGATGACTTCCAAAATGCCAAAGACAATGAAAGTTTGCAGTTCACATCCTTACTTGACCTCTCAGCAGTATTTGACACTGTCTAGAACTCTTTTTCTTTTGACTGCTTCTCATGTTCTCCTCCTACATCTATTGACCACTCCTATTTAGCCTCCTTCACTGGGTTCTTTTCTTTGGCCCATTCTTTAAATGTAACAATTCTCCAGGACTCTGACCTTAGTCCTCCTCTCTTCCATCTCTATATTTGCTTCTTTAATGGACTCATCCACTCCTGCAATTTTAATTATCCCTAGCAATCCATATGCCCTGCCCTTATCTCTCTTCTAAGATGTAGACCCACATATCCAAACGGCTGACCAGATCTGTCCACTTGGAAGAACTTTCCAAAGACACCACAAACTCAGCAAGTTCTTCTCAGCACATTATCTTCTTTCCCAATCCTCCTCCCTCCCATTGATACTCTATTCAATTGGTAGCAACACCATTTAACAGCTGTAATAATGTAAATAACAGCAAAGACATTTTTGAAAATACTTGATACAAACTTAACCACTAACAGAAGTAATATTTGCATTTATTTTGACGTCTGTAGTCAAATGTCATTTGACATTTGCATTTGTCAATATAAATTGCATTGGGGCTAATTCAGACAATTAGCTCTAAAAAAGAGCTGCTAGAGAATTTGATAATTAGGAGTCCATTGGTGACTGTCAAGAATGCAGTTGTAGTAAATTGCAACTTGATGGTGATTGGTTTAGAAGTGAAGAGAAAGGAAGGAACTGCTGCTAGTGAGCATGGACCACTCTTCCAAGTTTGACAGTGAAGGGATAAGAGAAATTAAATGAATATCTTTAGGGGAAAGCAGATGTGAGGAAGTCATCTTTCAGAACAGAGAAAACTGAGCAATTTTGCAGGCTTTGAGAAGGAAGGTGGTGAAGAAGGGATTGAAGATAGGGAAAATAAGAAGATAGGAATTGAATACTGACAACCATGAGGAGGACAGTAGGAAGGTTTTTGTTTCTTTTGTCTATATTATATATTCTTCATGTAACATTGCTTTAATAAATTCAGGTCTATCATTTATCATTCATTACAGTGCTGAATAAATAATAGTAAAAACTTTTTTAATATTTATATGCACTCTTTAATCTTTACATTTATTTTGACATCTGTAGTTAGGCAAAAATTACAATTAAGGCTAATTTGTACCATTGACTAAATCATGTGTTCCTTTTCTCTTTCAAAATTTCCGATATATATTCCATTCCTAATGAGATGAAGAATCCTGTTAATTCAACCCATACACAACTAGTACCTTTCAAGTGAAACTCTTACTTTTTGATAAACTCTCATTCTAAAATGAACATAGGGTGCTTCATCTTTCAGGTCTCTATCCCGTCAGATTTTGTTGTTATTACTCACTTGCAAAGTTTTCTTATATAATACATCCTCTATCTGTGGCCGTATATTGTTTTGCTATACAGTTTCCAAGTTTTATGGTTTATTTAATTTAGGTGAATAAACCTACCTTTCTGTTTTACTTTTGTGGAGGGGAGAATGTAGAGGTGGGAAGCAGGAAACAGATAGGGTTGAGAGATGGTAGAATGTCCTGGGGGGAAATGTTACCGGTTAGGCTCAATGTTCTTAAGAAAACTACAGATCTGATTTAGTGGTATTAAAAAAGTTATCAACACTAACAAAGAAGTAGATAGTTCTCCTTACGATTACTCAGAGAGGATTAGAATGATGTGAGGAAGATGGGAGACACTGTATTTGGGGTTTTAGAGATTGGACACTTATCCTGATCTGAAAGCTTCTACAGGGAGTGAAGCATTCTCAGCAAACGATGGTTATTTCCCTTCTCCCTTTCCTCACTTCTCCCACCTCAAAGTCCTCACCATTTTAGCTCCACTGCACTGATGCTCCCTCCTCAGCTGCACATAGGTGAGCAGGGCACAGAATCAGCTGTCAGCAGGCAGCCTGCTAAGGCTGAGGTGCAGAGGGGCCTAACCTTACTGCCTCAGTGGAAATCCTCAGCTCCAGTGTCAGCCAGGGAAGGTGGGAGGAGCACAGGAAGTGATTACCCTCTGGCTTCTCCTCCCACAGAAGCCCTGCCTCCTCACGCTTGGACAGTGGAGAGGTTAGCTTGCTTTCTCCTTCCAGCTCAGTCCTTGGCTAATGTGAAAGACCACGAAGAAGCTATGGAGTCGCTTTTTGTGCTTGACCAAAGTGCATAGATAAGAAGACAGGGATTCCTGGCTGGGAGGAGGGAGGAGAGCTGAAGATCCCTGCCTGGGCTGGCTGATCTAAGCAGTCAAAGTGGGAAGCTGAGTGCTTGAAAGAGGATTATGCTCGCACTAGAAATAAGCAGTAAGTGAGCGAATAACCATTATGGCTTAGAAAAGGATTAATCCCCCAGGGGTTATGGGGTGAACTAGAAAATATTGCTTAACTCTAGAGTAAAACTGTAAGGCTTCTGACTCTGTGTACAGTTGTGTGCTATTTGGAGACTAGGGGCTTAAGTACAAAATCAGAGCTCTAAATGCCTCCTCCCACTCTTGGAAAATGCCAACTTCTATTTACAATAGTTTGGGAGATAGTCTCCTTCCCTGACCTAGCCTCTTTCCAGGAAAATTTACCACTAAATCAGATAAGGAGTTGAGATTAAATTGGAAAAGTGGAATTCGGTATTGGTAGAAATTGCAATCTTGAATTATGTTCTACAAATGCTGACATTGTTACATTAACTAGCAGTGATTTGCTAATCAACAAGAAAGTCTGGAGCAGGGCATTAAAAGGGGAAAATTGAGAGCTTTTATGACAAAGAGGCTGAGCTGTCCATATGCGTGGGATGAAATATAAAAATGCGTATAATTAATAATAGATGGGTTTTTTAAAAAAGCATTAAACTAGAACAGCAGTCAGGGAACGTAGAAGTGCTTGGATAGAAATTAATTAGAAAAGAAGACATTTTAGTTTCAATGACTTTTCATGCTAGCCAAAAATTTCACAATGTTTACAAAGTCGAGACAATGATTCAGGGATACTTTGGTTATTGTCATACATTATAAATACTGTTGCTGGGCAAGATCTGTGGTTCTCTGGTCAGCAAGTTCTGGCAATGAAGCCACTGCTGCTGGTGCAAAGAATTCTGGGATGTCTGACAGTGAAATGGATGGAAGGACCCACATTCCATCTCTACTTAATGCTCTTTTGTCCAGAAATCGGGTCATGCAAATGAGCTACTTGGTACGTATACAGATCAATGTTTGGAAAGGTGTTTCTAAATGTTTTGCATTAGAGGGTCTCTGGACAATATCTCATGGCAACCAGTGGACTAAAAGGATACAAAAGCAAAGTGATAGGAAGGAAGTCAGCTTGATTGAAACCAACCTTGTTCTTTTTGTTTTCCATCAATCCTGAAATGGAACCTCAAATGAGGACACGAATAATAATAGAGAGAAATACTGTGGCCATCTGTTCCGTTCTAAGTGGCTAAATTCATTAATATATGAATGAGAATTCAGACTTTATTTATGCATCCTAATACTTGAAGATCCAGAAGTCTATTACAGAAAAAAACACAAAAATAGGAGGCATGTTTATTGGGGAGGAAATGTGGAAGTCCGGTTTTGCAATGTTATGGGGGAAAAACTGACAAGAATTGTGCTCCACAGTGTAAAGATTTATGTCATGTTTGCTGAAGGATGTAGTTCTTCCCCCATTGAGATGTGGATCCTAATATGGCACAGTTGGTACAAACATAAGAAATATTTTTGATTCCCTTAATTCTAGTTGATGTAGTTAGTACCTAAAGCAAGGACATTTTTTAAAAAATGAAAACATTGGACTACAGCTAACAATGTAGTGAATTTTCTTTTCCTTTTCTTACTGGTCCTCTGCAGAGGTACTATGATTTCTGAAATTATGAAGAAGCAGGCTGTTATTTCTGGCATTCCCATCAGCCAGTGCATTAGGAGAAAGAAAAAAAAAAGACTCAGACATATTCGCTTTCTCCTGTAGCACAATAGTAAAATGGTTGTCATGATCTATGTCCTTTTTTAACTTTACAGCTCTTGCTATGGGGGAGATAGATGGGGAGTGGTCATTGGAGCAAAAAAAAAAAAAAAAAAAACACAAAATGTCAATAAAGCGCATTTTAAAAAGTGGTTTGTACTCTCCTAACTTTTCAAACTACCTAATTTTGAAAATTATTTTATCTTTTTAAAATTATTTCTGAGTTCTTTTTTTCCAATGTTAGTTTTCATTGGGTTTATAAGCAAATGTAGAAAATCTGAAGATTTGTTATCTGAGTTGTGTAATACTTGCCTTATTCTTGAAAATATATAAGGGATTAAAATAAAATACTTAATAGTTGAAGTCTTAATCATAGTATAATTATTAAATGCGATTTCAGTCTTTAAGAAAAATGAGCTGGGACTCTTGAAGCAATTGCTTATTTATCTCAAGGTATTAAAGAATCTTTTCTGAAACTACAGAATTGAAAAAAGAAGCATAACAATATTCAGAAAAAGATTAAAGGGATAATTTGGATGGGAAAGGCTAAGCAGAAATACTTAATGCATAATTATAAGCCAGCAGTTTAACAATAAAAGCATTTGCTGTTGTCCATGAGAGATTGACATAAAGAATGTTGTATTATGACTACTGAACAAGGCTAAGTAATGACTTTTATCTTTAAAAAGTATTAAGCGGGAATTAACGTTATTAATGGAAAGAAACTAAATGATCATTTAAAATTATTCTTTCACAAGAAAAGTAAAGAAAAAGGATATGGAAAACTAAGCAGTGATGAAGACCTCGAAATAATTGTTGATCAAAAGCAGGTAAGTGAATGCTTACATACGTTTTCTACTGTCGCACTGTAGGATTTTGACAGCTGAAGCCCTTTGAGCCTTCAGCCCTGGCCTGGCGCCTGTATTAGCCTGACTAACTGAGGCTTACATAACAAGATAGATTTTTGAGAGCAGCTGAGCCTCCCCCTATAATGCCTCTGATCTGCTAACATCTGCATGATGTCAACATGTATTTTGTAAGAATGACGAAAAATAAAGCAGAACAAGATACGAGAACATTTGGAAAATTAAAAGCCCCACTTGGAAAGTGAACCAAACAACACTGATAATTTGGTTGGGAAAAAAAAAGATTTAAACAAGAACCAAAAAGCATATTATTTTGAAAATGAGAAACACTACCATTAATGTAAAACAATGAGTACGATTTGGGGGGCGGGGGATAAAAGACTTTAAAAAACTGAGAAGTTTAAAACATATATATTGCCCAATTTACTTTCTCAGATTGTCTGCGGTAAATTTAGAGGTGATTTTAAAAAAACAAAAAGAAAGAAGCTATTTAATATTCCTTAATACCGCCTATAATTTAAGAAACATCTAGCTTGGACTTTATATGGGCCCATAAGGTAAAATGAAAAGTGCTTAATAGACCATAAACAATGACATACCAGGTAATGGAAGGTATCCAGCTCCTGCCTCTGAATTGGCATTAGCCCTTAACGTCTTTGTTAATTTTATCAGGGCGACAAGATAACTGCATATCTATTTACTGTGTAAGTCGTGCTGATTCTGAGGGTGATGTAAGCTCAAGTGGAGCTAGAGAGATAACTCAAAGGGATCTGAGCAGATGACGAGGTTGGAAAGAAAGCAGTCACCAAGTTACAGAAAGGCAAGATGAATTTGGACAATTTCCTAATCATGCAGTTAGTTTTGCCTCACAGTGATTGCGTTAGAGGAGCCGTTGTGAATATTTCTGAAAAAGGAGAAACGACTATCAGAAGATAGCAACCAGAAATGGTTGACTTAGAGACTTGCTTATTAGGCCTGGAATAATTAAGGTAACTGAAGTGGTCTTCTGGGAGAAACTGGCCAAACAAGGCCTTCTCCCCAGGAGGTACAGAATATGTTGATCTTACAAGGTTCACTCAAACTACCTTTGAGTTTTTCTTGCCTTATCTTCACTCCCTGCTCCTGAGTGAAATGGAGGTAGGGTGTGTGGGGGGATCTGTATTTCCTCTTGGTGCCAAATTGTCAGTTTAGTTAATGAAATAAGTGGGGCTGAAGCCTGAGTGCTCTGCTGGGCTATCAGCTATCATTTTAACTATGCCACATTAATTACTTGGGGTGTGCAATCTCCATCTCCCATAGATATTTCTCGTAGACTGGCATTCTGGTTATAGGACTGGACCCACCTGGCAAATGAACTAGTAAAATGCATTTGAGTATATTATGAGAACACATATACCTATACATTTCTCTATTTAAATGAAAAAAGTTGGTTATTTTTTTTTATTTCTTCCTAAATCATGTAGAAGTTAAATTCTTACTCTTTTTTGTATTTCTTTAGTATCGTCTTACCCCCAAAGCTGCTTTTCTTTTCTTTCTTTTCCTTTTTTCTTTTCCTAAAGCTTCTTTTTAACTAAATTTTGGATTCAGAAAACTATAAAAGTGTACATTGAGATCTTTGAAGTAGAAAGCCCAAGGGAGTCATTGTTCTTTTTTCTCATGGTACCTTTCGCAACATTTATGTTGTTGTGCCTAAACACATTTTAGTAACTGTTAAGGAATCTCTAAAAAAAAAGAGAACCAACTTTCCTGCTTCTTCAGAAAATAACACTTTCCTTACCTGGAACAAATGAGGGAGGATTCCATTTGTCATTGTTTGCCTCTGTGGTTATCATGTTTCCTCTGGTGTCATTGCACTAGTTGGCACCAGTTGGCAGTGACCCAGCTTTGATGAGTCATTCATGTCAAAACATGTTTCAAAAGATGAATAATTATGAATATGAGTTGGCTTTGGTGTTTGCTGTTGGCAGTAAGAGTAGTCCTTCCTTTTTGGGAAGGTTTATTTGGTGTTGATGTTGTGAGCAAATCCTAGGTTGAAACAATAACAATGTTGATACCTCGAAGTAAAATTTTGGGAAAACACTCTAATTAGTCTTTGTAATACTACAAAAAATGTTTCCTAAGTTTAAGAAATCAACATTAAAAGTATGTGTGTGTTTACGTGTACATGTGTGTAAAATACATTTGTTTAATATTGCTTTATCTCATAGATATTACATATGTTTTGGGAGGAATCTTTATGTTCAATTTATTCTTCTTAGATCTTTTCAGAAACACAGTAGAAATTTTTTAGTCAGTCTTCATATAATTGCAGATAGCTTTTTCAGTAAGTGGTGCGAAAAGAAAATCTAAAAAAGATAAATAAAATAGTTGGAGTGCTATGATGGGCAAAAGTCTACTAATCTCATTAAATTGGTCATTCAGAAGCTGGCGCTCTACAAATGCTGTGCAAATTATATGCCATTTTATCAGTCATGTGATTCAAAAGTCTTGTACTTCCACAGAAAGCCCACAATTTTGCTTATATAAGCAAATTAGTAACAGAAGCAGCACAGAGTATGTGGATTTTGTTCTCGCTGAATGCCTGCATGGTGATCTCTGCATTATTTCTGCAAGAGGAAAAGTAATTTTGGAATTGTGTAAGGTTTTATTCTTAACAGGCAATATTGTGCTTCTCTCTTCGTGAAATTTTATTGGCAAAATTTATTTGTGAAGCGTATAAAAACATTCCAGAGAATTCTCAGCTTAGTGTTGATGTCCTAAAGTAATGGGTGCCATATAACATGTAATCACACACATACACACTCATATATAATCATTTAAACATAAATGTATCACATTAGCATTGGAGTTCATATTTTCCACCAGAAATCTCTAGAGTTTTCAAACTTCAAGCATAGGAAAGTAATCAAAGGAAACATTATTGGATTAAAATCTTAATGCCTCTAAAACCCAGACATTTGACATAAATATATGTATATTTCATTATATATGATTATTTCAATATATAATTAATGAATTCTATATTTGGCTTTCTAGAATAAATATTAAAAGAGAAATTTTACATATATATTTTGGATCATTTTTATTATTCATTAACGTATTCTTTTCTGATTGGAGGGAGATGGACCTTGTTTAGGAATATATTTCATGTAAAAATGAATTTCCTGTTGAGTTTTCAGGGTGAGAGTGGGAAGTAGATGGTCAAATACCTTGAGTAAGGGATTACAAATATTATCCACTTTGAATAAACAACAAATTTGTTCTATTTTAAATTACTATTTTTTTGTGTGTATGTGTGCGAGGAAGATCAGCCCTGAGCTAACATCTGATGCCAATCCTCCTCTTTTTGCTGAGAAAGATTGGCCCTGGGCTAACATCTGTGCCCATTTTCCTCTACTTCATATGGGACGCTGCCACAGCATGGCTTGACAAGCGGTGCGTTGCTGTGCGCCCAGGATCCAAACCTGCGAACCCCGGGCCACCGAAGCAGAGCATACACGCTTAACTGCTGGGCCACCAGGCCGTCCCCCTTTAAATTACTATTTTTAATTGGAATAGAGTCACCTTAATTCAAAGTTTATGATATGCTGGACCAATATGGCTTTTTTTCTAAAATGTTTTCAAATTCCACATAGACTTAAAGGAGGTAACAAACACTAACACAAAATTATAGAATATTATAATTATATGAAGGATATACATAGGTACAAGCATTTCAAAAATGATTTTAACAGTATATTGTGGATCTAGTTGGTTATGGGACTCAGAGTTGCACTGCATATTCTTCAGTGCAATAGGGTGGGGAAATGTCAAATGTCAGCCAGTTGCAAGGGGAACAAGTGTACACAGATGGGTGCAGTGATTCTCAAATTTCAGCAGCCTCAGGATCCCCTGGAGGGCTTGTTAGAACGTGGATTGCTGGGCCCCACCCCCAGAGTTTCCAATTCTGTAGGTCTGGGGTGGGGCCCAAGAATTTTCATTTCTAAGTGCTCAGCTCGCACTGCTGGTCCCAACCATACTATGAAAACTACTGGGTTAAAGAAAACAGTTATTGCAGTTCTAAAGGGAAAATAAATATATATGACTTGTGATGCATTTGACATTCTTCAACTGAGTATTACCTGGAAATCTAAAAACTAGAATTCATAGACATCCAATGTACTGATGCTGAAAACAAGAAAATCACAGCCATTTACCACTGAAGTTGCCTTGAAAGACCCAGGTTTGCAGTCTGACTGAATTTCATTTGGTAGCCTTGTGATCTTAAATCTGTCTGAGGTATTTCCTTATTTGTAAAATAATACTCTGCTCGTCCCACCTCCTGGAGTTTCTCTGAGAAGATAAAGTTTGTAAAAGAGCTTTATACACTATAAATCATTATGTCATTTTAATTAACTAGTCATCACCACCTGTATTAGTCTGCTTGGCCTGCCATACAAAATATCATAGACCGGGTAGCTTAAACAACAGATATTTATTTCTCAGAGTTCTGGAGGCTGGAAAGTCCAAGATCAAGGAACTGGCATGGTTGGTTTCTGGTGAAGGCTCTCTTCCTGGCTTGTAGATGGCCGCCTTCTTGCTGTATCCTCACATGGCAGAGAGAAATAACTCTGGTGTCTCTTATTATTATTAGGTCCCCACCATTAAGGCTTCATTTAACCTTCATCACCTCCTTGCAGGCCCTATCTCCAAATAAAGTCACCCTGGGGTTAGGGCTTCAACATATGAACTTGGGGGGCAAAAATAATCAGTCCACAAAAACACCACCCCACAACCCCAATTTAGCAAACAGGAACATTGAGATCTAGAAAGGTGAATCAAGTTGCCCTGAGTCCCTGGTTAGGTACAGAGAGAGCACTGGAAGCCAGCCTTCCCTGGATTGACGTCCAGTCCAATACTGTTTCTATCACCCCACATAGCTCTCTACAGTTGCCCGTTACTGGTCATCCCATAGGTGGGTCTTAAGAAGCTGTTTTGCTTCAGTGCTCTAATTATATAAAATAACCATCTACTAGGACGTATCATAATTGGCCAATATTTATTTATTGAACCCTCATAGGGATAACCTTTTCCACAAACACTCCTTAACTGTTTACTTCCCTCTTGGCCCCTGTGGATTGTTCGGACAGAAATGCCCTTCAAGGCAAATGCAAACAAAATCAGAGCTAAAAGGTGGTTGTTGACATCCACCGCCCCCTCTTCTCTATACAGCCTCCTCAGGGAGGGCCTGTACCAGGCAGGAGAAGCACCATGGAAAGAGACCACACATACCTTTTTTAGCCCAAAACCTGTCTGAGAGTCTCCTTTTGAATTTGTCGAAGACGCCCGCGCAGAAAACAATGGAAACTAGGATTTATGTGATTTTTCTCTAAAGAAAAAGAAGAGACAAAGTGTAGCCACCACCTTGTGTTTCCAATAACACGTTAGCTTTTGAGTGGGACTGCAATTCTATCCTAGTGGTTGCTGAGGGAATGAATCCTAAAGAGGAAAATACAGGCCAGCGTGAAATAAAAATGGAAGAATGAGAAAAACAGATTAACGGGAAAAGATCCCCAGCCTCTGTCTGGTACTAACAGATAGTGTAGTCATACCACCATCTAAGCAGCTGACCGGAGTCTCAGGTTCATCAGTAGTGAAAGGGGTGGGGGTGATATGTGTCGCTGCCTTGTTGTACTCGGCACCATCTGGCCAGTGCTTTCTTTGCCATATCTATGTGGTAACTTAATTTAAATATAATTCAGATCCCATTTACCTCTGAGGAGACTTATAAAGCATGAGGCCCTATCGCTTGGTGTCACGTGTAACACTCTCCCTGGGTGCCTTCTGGGAACTCTGTATTGGTCACCAGGAACAGAAACCCCCTCTAGAGTTGCAGAAAAGAGACAGCCTAGTCAGCCTGGAAACTGAAGCAGGATACTCTGAGACACTGAAAGGACAAAGCATATTATGCAGTTGTGGTTGCCCGGATTATGTGCAGAGCAGATATAGGCTCATTAGCGTTTTCCTCAAGAAAGATTGAGAGATGAGAAATGGGTCAATGAAAATAAACCACAGTTATTTGTGATGAGAGAGACTGAAGCTATTCAAATTTGCTGCCTATCTGAAATCAGCACTGGAGTAAACAAAGATTTACTATTATAGACCAATAAATGCTATCTTGTCTGTGAAACTATGTATCATCAATAAATATTGTACAAGGAAGGGGGTAAGTTTTCCACTAGGTTAATTAGAAAAATTGCTGGAATAGAGGCATGATTATCCTGTGTTTTTTCCCTAAATATTCCCCACTTGTGTCAAGTAAGATAAAAAGAGTTCTCAGTTACTGGTAATTTGGGGGTGGGGGGAGATCACAGTAACGCAAAGTATCTTACTTTATATTTTCCTTGTAAACTCACACTGGTGAGTTTATTTTCTGTTTGTTTAACTTCATGCATTTCAACTTAGTGTACTGAGTCCCCTAAGCATTACCTCTGACTCTAGGAAAAACAAAAAGGGCAGACCTAATATCTTAATTTCAAAGTCTTCTGACGTGTTACTGAGATCTGAAGGTAGAGGCCAGAAAACATAGAGAGTCACTCTTCATAGAGTGACACAGATGCAGGCAAGAGACACCCGATGTAGGAGGCCATCATCCTAGTTTCTAGTCTTGGCTTTGCCGCTTCCTAAGCAGAAGACTTTGGAGTGAGCGATTTAAGTTCTCTGAGTTTCTGTTTCTTCTTCTGTAAAATGGAATAACACTGTCCAGCTCAGACATCTCTTGTGAGGTTCCAGTGCAGTTTCAGGGGTGCCGGCTCCTCTGCCACTGTATGTGCTGGACGTTGTGAATATAACATAGTTGTTACACAGTGGTTAGGAGCGGGGCCTTCACGGTCAGGAATCTGAATGGGAACAGGCTATAGCCGTGTAGTAGCTATTTTACCCTGGGAAGAGGAGCCAGCATCTCTGAGCCTCAAGCTGCTCTGCTATAAAATGAGGAACCTACTGTCTACTTCCTAAAGTAGTTGAGAGAATTAAATAAGTTGCTGTACATCAATGCTCAGCAAAGTGCATAGTATGTAATAAGTGCTTTATAAATGGCAGATACTGGGGTGAATACTAGGTGGAAGTTGATGGTAAAATCTTTAGATTTATTAGCTGTAGAATCCCCTGGGATTTCTTCAGGCCTGAATTATAATAATTCTAAACAATAAAGTCTATTCTGAAGTCATAGGTACAAATGCCTCCTTGGCTCAACCAGGTACAGAAATTAGGGGAATAGACTGTGTAAGAAAAATAGGGAGTGAGGGGACAGTGGCGAATGTCATAAGGTGGCCCCTCTAGAGGGGGCAACGCCTACCAGATCCAGTTAATTGCTATCTTGTTGGAAATGAGCTCAGTGTCACCACATACTAACTTTTCAAGAGAAGCAATTAATCTGCTGCTTTTTAAATGTTTAAAATAAATTAAAAATTTTTATAACAATGTGTAGTCAAACAAAACAGTCCAGGTCTGTATACAGCTCTAAGGTTCCAGTTTGTGACTGTGATACTCATGAGACTCTAAGATCAAAGGTGACTAGGATGTTGACATGTTGACTAGGCCCTGGGAGGGCCTCTGCTCTCCCCTTCTGTTTCCTCCTGCTGTATACCCTCCCCCTTGAAAACTAACCTAACCTCATTGTTGATCTGATTAAAATAATGGATGTTAAGGTATAATTGTCAGATGGCCTTAAGTCCCCCAGGAAGTTCAAGTTCCTCAAAAGGGAACCAGTTAACCTAAAATGTAAAAAATCCTCATCTGATAAATTGAGTAGGGCAGATGTTTATAAGCAGAAGATATTGCTGATATTTCTACCTATTCAGGACTTTTACCATCTTCTATTCTTGCCAACTTAGCATCTCAGTGAGTAGACAAGGTACCAAGCACTGTTGAGTACCAAGCACCCAGCTTTCCTCCACCTGTCCATCTTCCCCTATTCCAAACAATAATGCAATCACAGAGCTCAGGCAAAAACCATAATCGACAAAAGAGAGACCATGGGCTACTACCTTAAGTTCAACAAATATCTGAAATGCCATTATGTATCTTTATTTTAAGATATTAATGTACAGCCTACGTGCATTAGGACTTTCAAGTTGGAAAAATATATAGATGTTAAGTAATTTTCAAATAGCCCATGCTTTTTTTCTTTTTAGTCTAGTAGGAAAAAGTGCTGGCAGCATGTTTAGTCCCTGAGAAAATAAATGCAAAATTGAAATGACGTGAGCTGACATGCTGAGTGAAAAAGGATGTGATATATGAAAATAACAGCCAGGGACGGTAATACTGAAAAGTAGGCTCAGCCATTTGGACTACGTCTTGACAAGGAAGCGCTCAGCCTTTCACTGTGGATGATTTGTTGTGCTTTTACTGGTTTTGTTTTGGTTTTGGTGGTGTTTTTGTTGTTTTAAGTAGGTTCATTTGAGCAATATGAGAACTCTAGACATTAAAGCTGGAAGGAACATCAGAAGATTCTCTAATCTAGTGGTTTTCAAATTGTGCTCTGTGGAACCCATTCCCAGCCGTTTTGAATGGCAGGATCTGTGCACATGGTCCCACCCCTTAGAGAGCAAGTCAGCCCCTAGGTGTGCAGACAAGCTTTGTTTGGTGAAAGGATGCTCCTGCTAAGACGTTTAATTATATTGGTTGTAGTTCAATCAAAATGAGTTAAATGAATCTCAGGGTATGGAAGTAGCTTGACTGTGTCATTAGGTTATTTTATAGCACAGGAAATATTAGAACTTGGGTTTGCAGCCTCTAGTCTTGGGTTCATTCTACCCCTATAACTGCCTTCCTAAATTAAGCTGCTCCTTATGCTTTCTTCTAAACTCCCTATGTTGGTAAGCTAAACACACCCATCAAACCAGAAAATTCACTTGAGAGAAGTGTGTATTTCAAGTGTACATCTAAATCTATTAAATTTGTCTGATAGATTTTTATGAAAGGATGTTTATATGAGATGCTTCCTACTTCATAAAGAGGTTCTCACAAACTTTGTGACAACTTCCCAGTATATATCAGGGTACAGATACTAAAGATTTTGAAAGTGGAACTTGAATCCCCTAAGATACGCCTAACGAAATTAGACAAGTGTTTCCTCCGTGTTGAAGCAGATGGCTTTTCTACAGCTCATCTCTCAGGTCTTTTCCACCTGGGTCAGTTTATCATCTCCCTTTCGTTTGGCGGTGGGGACTGTGAACTGTGTCCACAGTTCAGCATCTAGCTTCCAAGTCCATCCATTTTGAAGTGAGCAGCCAGCGCTTTTGTCTAATGAACCGCGCCGGTGAGCTCCCTGATTACTGATGGGATCAGCGTCTATTGTCATAAGAGCTTTGAAAACCAGTTGTGGGTGGAAATATTTATACGGAAATGATTTCTGTTACAAATACACAATCTGATAAATAAAAATGACGAAGGAGCAGACAGATCGTACAAAATTTTTTTTCTGATTTTGGTACTTAAGCAGCAGAGAGAGTTCCGAGAGTAAATGTCCCTTCCTTCTCTTCTGACTTTAGGAAGCTGCCTGTGCTCAGCCGTGGCCCTGAGCTCGTCATTTCTGTGGTTGTGCTTATATTTCTCTCCCATCCAGACTTTGCAGTAGGTGTCTTGCCTTTTCTGCTCAGCCCCGCTCTCTGCCGCCTGTGGAATGTGTCTCTTATTCTGACACTGCGTGTATAAGGTTTGACAGAGACGCAGTTCTTGCAGACTTGCTTTTTTTTTAATGCTCCATTGCTTTCTTCCCTTTCTCCAAAACAACTCTGTAATTCTGTCATTTCCATTTTTAGTCATTAATTTTTCACATGGTCTACCCCTAATTAGAGTGAGTACCACTTCCTTCCTATCTTGTGATCTGGAAAAAACACATGCATACACAAATGATCATTCAATACAACTGTTATTTATTCCTCATCATAGTATTTTTTTTGGCCAAATGATCTCATTCTTGAAATATGTGAATAAGTGACTTATTAAAGAGATGGTGAGAGAATGTGCCATCTCGGCTTTGTGCTGGAGGTTCTGAATAGAAAAAAACATTCATTCATCACTTTTTTCTAACAAAATTACCTCATTTGTATAATTTGTGAATAATTAATGAATTCTTGTTGTAGAAAACACTAAGCATGGAAGTAGTTTTCTTCTAGTCAAAGATTGTCCAATTATCACTTCCCTACACTCTCAGCTTCTATCTTTATACTTTAAATGTGCCCCCAAAGTTGACACATTAATTTTTGTGAACTATGGGAGTAGTTTCTAAAAAAAAATGAGTGATGGTGCATCAGTTGATGGATTTTTTTTAATCCAGTTGTTTAGTACAGAATAAAACAAATTGAAGCCATAAACAGGTTTAGCTATTCTTAAATTCTTAAGCTAAAGATGTAAAACCTTGGAAAATTTGCATTTTAAAAAGAGGAAGCAATTTGTTTTTCACTAAATGATTGAGTAATCTCCCCCTTCCATCCAAACTCCAAGGAACTTGATTTAAAATCACACCCTATGAACCACCATAGCCATACAAGCCATACAAGACGTGCCCTGTGGACCCCACCACTGCTTGGCTTAGTGCCAGCCTGTGGGTGGTAGGCACTCAAAACGCAGAGAGAGCTGATGCTTCTCGCTGTCTCCCAAATAAAATGCAGACTCCTCAGTTGGGCTTACAGGCCATGCATGGTCCAGCCCCTGACCACCCCATTATCCTCATCCAATGCCACCTCAACTCCATGCCCCATTCATGCTGAACGACTGGAAGCACCCCAAGTGTGTCACGCTCTTCCTTTTGCCTTTGCCCTCTGTATGTGTACATGTATATGCTATACATCACAAATCTCCTGCCATATACCCCCCAGGAGTGGGGAGTTAGAGATGGGAGGGAAGGAGCCCTCCTCATGGTTCTGACTGAGGCTTTCCCCTCTGAGAATCTGAATGGCAAGAGAAGAGAGAAAGAAAGAACAAGTCTCTCTTGTCTCTGTAGATCAGCAGACTTCTCAAACCCTATAAATGTGGGGGGAAATGAGAAGGGGGGTGACAAGAATAAAGCCTGTTCCTGAAAAGAAGAGGCAGCAAATGGAGAAACATAGAAAAATCTGAGAATCTATTGTTTATAGAAATTTGGTATGTAAAAACTTTTGCTATGTATCTTTCGGGGCTTGGTTGTGGGGGAAAATGTTTAGTTACATTTAGTACATTTATACCTTTTGTGGTTCTAAAAAAAAATTGGGCTTGATTCTGCCCTGTTCCCAAGATCCTTCCTCCTGTGTGATATGTAAGGGAGAGCAGTGGAGAGCACAGCAGAACCAGCTCAGGGGATGTTGGCAGCATTTAACCTTCAGTATTCAGGGGAGACAACTAAACAGAGAATCATATGCTTAAAAACTGGTTCTAAGGTCAGTTATGTGAACAAAATTAAGTCGTCTTTTATTTTTCTCTATTAACGAGGTAACTTAGCTTCAGAAGGAAGATACATGGGATGCTGCTTTTGTTTTTTTGTTTTTTTGGGGTTTTTTTGTGAGGAAGGTCAGCTCTGAGCTAATATCCATGCCAATCCTCCTCTTTTTGCTGAGGAAGACTGGCCCTGGGCTAACATCTGTGCCTCTCTTCCTTCACTTTATATGGGACACCGCTACAGCATGGCCTGACAAGCGGTGCCTCAGTGCGTGCCTGGGATCCGAACCCAGGCTGCCAGCAGCAGAGCGCATGCACTTAACCGCTATGGCACGGGGCCAGCCCCGGGATGCTGCTTTTGAAAAAAAAATATTTCAATAGAAATGATCTAACCTAGTTCATTCATTTATTTTACAAAAGCTTCTTGACAGCCTATTTCTTGCTAGGTGTTTGCCAGGTGCTGGGACACAGAGATGGTGTAAACACAGTCATGGCCCTTAAGCAGCCAACAGTACGGTGCCGACCTTCTGTCAATAGACAGTTAAGGTGCTGATGCTGCAACAGAGCTGGAACCAGGACTCCCAGGGAGCACTTGGGACCCTCAGGACTCTAAGATGTGCCTTATTTCCCTAGTCATGATCCTGAAGGAGTTACAGAGTCTTTCTAGTGTTCAGTGTATTCCCAGGACGGGACGTGGGTTTTGGAACAATGACCAAAGATGTTTTTAGAGCCTGGCTACGCAAAGAGAGGTTCCTGGACCAGCAGCATCAGCAACACCTGGAGCTTGTTACGATTTCATGCTCACAGTCCCAGACTAAAGCAGTCTCTGAGAGTGGGGCCCAGGAATCTGTTTTAACAAGCCTTTCAGGGGATTTCTATGCACACTCTGGTTTGAGAAGCACTGTTTTAGATTATTCAAATTTTTGGTATCGAGAAAGGATCAGTTATTATTTTGGTAAGGACATGAAACTTTTATTTTCTAGACCTACAAAAGAAAGAGAATTAAGACAAGTATCTTAAGCCGTTTATCTGAATGTCCCTAACCTTGCAAATATTCCCTCCCAGCTGTATTCATTAAAGTGAACCTACACAGTAATCAATCCTATGACCCCAGGTTGTTACAAAAAGAAAGTGTAAATGACAGAGACCAAGAGGTAAATCTTGTTAACCTAATCTTTATCTTAAGCTTTTTAATCTTAGACCACTTTCAATGAAAGATGAATAATAATAACACATTCTTATTTAGTATTTATTATTTGCTACACCCCATTCTAAGCACTTTGTATATCTTAACTCATTTAATCCTCTTAACAACTCCATGATGTAGGTAATACCCTCCCCATTTCCCAATGCACACCAAGGCATGGGGAATTTTATGCAGAGCTGCAGCATTGCACAACCCCAAGGAGATGTGCTGTGAGGCAGTACATGGCAGCCCCGAGTCCAGGGAGCTCAAAGTTGGGAAGTTATCCTTTCATCATGCTTCCCTGATTTATCAAAGAGATTTGTTACTAGCTTGACTGTGCTAGGAAAAATAATGTAATATGGTAAAATCTGAGAAAGCTTTCTGTTTGCAAAGGAAAGATGTATATGATAAAGAAAAACATAAATAAATTAAGATAGGTAAATTGGAAAAGAAATATTTTCCCCCAAAAAAAGTATTCTTGTGCATGCATGTGTGTGTGTGTGAGAGAGAGAGAAATAGAGAATGTGTGAATACATAGCCGTAAACACACATACCTAAAAGCAAATCCATGAAGGAAGGGCAGTTGCCCAGGCCTTGGGTAAATACCAACCTCTGAGGCCATTGGGACACTGCACTGTCCTGAATGGTGAGGCCAGATGACCAGACAGCCTTGTAGGGTGGCCAGGAAAAGGCACATATTCCATTGGAGTTGCTATTTGTATTTGGAGTTTTCTCATCTGAGGTGCTTCTTATGATAAGTTAAATCCTTACTTTGTGCCTAGAATTACCTCTGTGCTCACCACATTTGAAAAGTTCCATGCCTGGAACAAGACCAGAAAGTCCATCACTTCAGCGTTTGTTGAGTAGCTTTCTGTTATGGGAGGAGATTGCTGTGCTCTGGAAATGTCACTCCAACAGCTGCCCTACGGGGGCTGACCTTTCTTCTCAGGCTGAAGTCCCTGCTGAACTGCTCGGTAGAGCTAGTTTGTCCCAAGTTGTTGGCAGATCTCCAGTTTCCCTGCATGCCCATCTAGAATGGTGGTCTGAGATTTGATATTCTGCCATCCCTTCAGACTTTCACTGGACGTGACTCTGCCCCTCCAAGCTCCTCGAGATGCCTGCATCCTCCCAAAAGCAGCACTCCAGCCTTCCTCCACGAGCCTCACCTGTTAGTATCAAGATCAGACAGTCACCCTTGGGGTCCTTTCTATGCTTACAAGTATACAAAACCGTCCTCAGAAACTTTGAACAGGATAAAAAGTATCACCCATGCTCCCAAGGACTCTTCATTTTGCCTACTCTCTCATTTTTCATAGTCACAAGCATAATTTTAATTTTTTGCATAGTTGCAGTCAGTATGCGTTCAATTTTGTATCTGCTTCTTTATGCAACATTATGCCAGACTCATTTTTCCATATTACTATTTCATTTTTATAAACGTCATTTTAAGGGTTGCCTTTTATTGAATCAAGATGATCCTTCGGCATTTTTTTTTCCCACGACTTTCCCTGGCTTGTGCAGTGACCATCCAAATCTTCCCCTTCTCCTTTCAGGATGCAAGTTACCAGATTAAAAAGAAAGGAAGGGATTGCAAGAAAATTGTGTACATTACTATGATTAGACATATTCTGATTTACCATGAATTATGCATGGTGCGTATGGGAATTTTTCAGTGTCATCTTTTCATATCCCCGCTGCACCTTTAAATATCACTGGAGATGCCACCACACATGTTGTACTGCTCTCATAAAATCTCAGGTTTAAATCACATCCTACATGACATTTATACGGGATTCTGCTTCCTGAGGCTGACCACAGCCGAATCACAAACATAGATTTGCATAAATTTGGTTTGCATGAATTTTTAAGTTTGCTGAGAAGGGAAATTGACTAAATATTGTTAGAGCCACAAATAACTTGGGATATAATTTACTTGGGTACCATATGCATTGAGGACACAGATGTATGGACCCACTAGGATATTCCTATGCCAAAAAAACATATAGAGTTCAAGACCCCTATTGAAGTCTAAGCAACTTATATGAAGGGGGTACCACTAATGGGAGTATAGAATTAAGACCTGTGATTTCTTTATCTTGAAAGGCAATGATAAAAAGAAATAATTGTGAGTGCATTTCAGAATACATAGTCTTTTTGTAAGCATTCTAGATTTTAAAGTTTTTGCTAGGGTCCCAAAATGCAAAACTCTTACATTAATACAGATCCAAGGAGTACAGGAAGTTATTAAGTCCATTAGCAGAGCTAAAATACAAGTGAGGATGCCAGGATTCAAGTTCCTGGCTCTGCCAATGACTTTCTCTTTGACCTTGAACAAATCTCTAAGCCTTGACTTCCGTATCAGCAAAGTGATAATATTTTTCCTACCTCTATCTCACAAGAATTCTGGAAGAATTTCTTAAAGAAAACTAAAAAAATAATCATCTGAGCCAGTCAAGAGGATTATTTCTGTGAATAAATCCAAGACGGTATCATCTGTAAGGAAGCCACTCACTAATGCCCTGGGGTTATGAATCAACCTCTTGTGTTAAAGAGCAATTTAAAAATGAAATCTCCTGTAGAAAAATGAACATATCCATAATTACTACTTTCAGATCAGTAATACTTGGGAAAGGAGGCAAAGTGTGGCTTCATTTTATGAATTTCCAAGTGATAGAATTACATTGCATTTCTTTTTGAGTGATTCTTTTGATAATTTTCTCTCTAATCATAACGAGAGAAAAAGTGGATAAGTTTTCATATTTATGTTTTTCAACTGTCTTGAAAAGATTGTGTTACAAATAGTTCTAAAGAAATAACATTAGTATTTTCATCACTACTGATTCTACTTTTTAAGATGAACAAAACATTTCCTGGAAAAGCAAAACTTATGCTGAGGCTTCTAAACTTTATTTAGTAGTCAAGAATTTGCATATTCTGACTAAAAACAACATATCTATCCCTCAAGACTAGAAAAAGCCCTCCCAGATGAATTTTGTTAACACCTGAGCCTTCTTTAAAAAAAAAATGAAAAGCATGCAGAATTCATAAGTCTTGAGCAGAAAAGTCACATAATATCTCTCAAAACACAGAGAAACCAAATTAGCTTCAGCAAGGTGTCAAGAAAAGGAGAACTTCCTCTCACAAAGTAAGTTGACATTTAGAACTGCTCTGTACAGCTTTGAAGGGAATTAGGCCCTCTATCAATAAGCTGTCTTTGGAACAATTATTTCAGGGTACACAGGGGAGAAAGGTTAGTAACCACAAATGAGTTCTTATATTCTTCCTTATTTAGAAATCTGCTTGTGACATCACAAGGGAGGCCCGTGATCAGCTTCCTCAGAACTTTCAGCCTATCAGGAAGGAAAAATAATCCAAAAAATACATATAAGTTTTAAAGTGCATGGTGAGGCCAGATTTGGGACAGGGGAAAAGAGGGTGCAGAGAAATTCAGGTACATCGGCTTGTGCAAAGGTCATTTTAAACACATGCATAAGCATTGGAGATAAGCTTGGTGGAGGTGACGGGTCAAACTTTACCCTCCAACTGTGTAATTTAGTTACGTTATGACAGGAGTGGGAGAGGGGTGAGAATAAAGTGAATTAACACTGTTGAGTACCTACTGTGGGCCAGACAACCCTGAGACGTATTATTATTATTATGCCAATTTTTCAGAATGGGAAAAACAAAAAGGCTGAGAAGGGTTGAGAAATCTGAAAAGAACCACATACCTAGTAAAGCAGCAAAAATGGAATTGAAATAAAGTCTGCCTCCAAAGCCCATGCTCTTCCTGCCAACAGCCTTCCCACAAGCAGCTGTAAGAAAATTAAACTGCACTGCATTTTGTTTAATTTAAAGATATACTGTATATTGCCTAGCACCCATGGGAGTTTAAATAAGAGTCTTTAAAAAAAAAGTCACAGACAGCAAAAAGAAAGGTGGGGCTGGGTGAGGTCAAAGCAGAGCCCCTCTTGGTCACCTGAGGTGGAATTGCCAGTTCCTTCCTGGAGATTCTTTGGAAGAAGCCAAAGGCTGAATAATGGAAGTGGGCAGACAGAAGGTTCTCTTGAAACACAAGAAACAAATAAAAATGAAGAGTGTAGTGTCCTATTTCCTGGTTTGCACACAACTGTGTTTGTATTTTACTCATAATTGGCCTAAAGATAAATTGCACTGGAAAAATGGTTCATTTTACTAGATTTTTCTCCCTTTCTGAGCACCAAAGCTCCTATATTCATGGCAGATTTTTTTTCACTAAAAGCTAATTCCTGAGCTTGTTCTTGTAGAACTTAAAGAGTAAAGCTATCCAAGGCAGGTGCAAAAGAACAAAAGAGAAATCTCTTTGGAACTTAAGCAGAAAAGTTTCCTAGTAGACAGATGAGATCACCCCTCATGTCCCTTCTGGGATTTATAGAATTAACAATGTTGGGAAACACAAGAGTTAAAAATTTTGTGAGAAGGCTACTTTTTCCTGAAGGCTAAAGAAGGTAAAGGAGGTTACATAAGCAAAATATTTCACCTTTGGGGATGTTCTGAGTCCTTGCCCACTTTTAGCTTCATCAGTTGCCAAACATTTGCTTTCTCACTGTATTCACGTTGGTTGACCATGGTCTCCCTTTCCACCTCTTCCACTTCCTTCATGATTGACCGCACTTTGATTCTCTTCCTCAGAGAGGCCGTCTGCTCCTTCACATTCAGTGGAATGGATTTCCTAACATCAGTCGACCATTTCCGTCCTGAGTCCTGGCAAGGCCCCAGAGCTCAGTCTCTCCATCACTGTGATGGGTCACTTAGAGACACTCCTCACAGCACTATGGAAGCCAACTTAAAGACATGATAAATGATATAGACTTCTTGCTTCTAAAAGCTAAACAAAATGAAATCTTTTAATGTTAAATAGATCAAGAATTTTTGTTAAACAGTGCAAATCTCCTTGATTACACCTGCATACAAATAGATTGAATGGCATCAGCAGTGGAGTCTTTAAATAAAAAACTATGCACAATTTAAGCCACTTTGTTTCGTTGCTTTTAATTTCATCATCATCATCATCATCATCACAAATTGTTGAACACCCATGAGGGACCATGTGGCATAAACATTGTTCCTGCTCTTGAGAAGTATTTGCTTTATATATATTTATGAAATTAATGCCTAAACAAAGTGGCTTTTAAAGGGCAGAAGTTTATTTCTCTCTCACTTAAAAGAAGTCTGGAGTTAACACCATTCAAGTTTGGTTCAGGAGCTCCCCAAAGTCATCAAGGATGCAGTCTACTTCCAGCTCTCTGCTTCACAATACCTTGGAAGGGGCTGTACTTCTCATATTCTAAAATGGCTGCTAAATCCCATCCATCATCTCTGAGTTCCAGGAAGCAGGAAAGAAGAAAGGTGGGAAGACAAGGGCAAGGGAACATCTACCTCTCCATTTTTTTAATCCAGCCCTCCTTTTAAGGAGGCTTCCCAGAAGTTCCATAGAGTCCTTTTGCTTTTCTTCATTGCCTAGAACTTAGTCATGTGGTCACAACTGGCTGCTGGAGAAGAGTACCCTAGGAAATATAGAATCATTTATTCTGCATGGTAATATGTCCACCTAAAAAGGATGTTACTAAAGAAAAAAGATATTGGGGTAGAAAACTAGCAATCTCAGCCATAATGCTTGTCCTTCTAGATCCCTTGTCCATGACCACAGGAGTACCCCAGACTCCACCTGCTGCTGGAATGAAGTTACCAATTCCTCCCACCTTTGAGGACTCAGTTGGTGTCACTGTATGTGAGGAAGGTAGTGTCTGGGAGCGGACGAGAAGCCCGCCTGCCCCCCGCGCCACCTCCACTCAGGTTCTTTATTTACACCTGGGAACAAAGTGTGATACTTCCTTCTGTGGATGGCAGTCCAGCATCAACACAGACAGTTTTGTGTGCAGCTCTACTAGATGTGTTATCTAAAAGTAGAGACCTCATGGGCTCTAAATTCAAAAGATGGCAATTGGTTGGCCTTTCATTTTTTAAAAAGGGAAATAATTTCTGGTGCATCCATATTATAGAATAGTACATACAACTTAAAATCATGCTGACAGAGTCTGTGACATGAAAAAATGCTTACAACAAATTAAGCAAAACACAAAGGCAAGACAAAAGTTTGGAAAGATCCAACTGTGTTAAAACATGCTTAGCAAAAAAGATTCTAAGGAAATGTTCTAACATATTAACTGGATTATCTCTGGATGCTGGAATAATAAGTGATTTTTAAACTACTTTTCTGCTCTTTCCAGTTCTGTGTTTTGCAATTCATCAATTCTCCCAAAAACAATTTTTAAAAATAAAATACTACAAAACTGACTAAAAGTAAAAAATAATGAGAAAGACCTATACAATTAATCAGACTAGAAATAGTGCTGTTCCAAACCTCAGCTACAAATAGAGCCGTGTGTTTCATCTAAATAGAAGAGAACAATGGAATTGGAATTGAGAGAGCTGGTCATAGGATCTGCTCGCTGTTGGTGTGGACTTTAATGAAATATTGTTAGTCTCTTCCCATGAATGTGGATATACTGATTGCTTGTGTTTAAAAAGAAACATCAGCAAAAACGCTCTGAAAAACTTCTTAGTTGCCAGTTTACATAATTATGTTAAAAGTGCATTTTAACAATGAGCGTTAATAGCTTTAGTGGCTTCAGATTAATAAACGATTCCCGTGCTTGCACAGAGAGAACATCTGAGGTAGGCATGCCTTCCATTTACCTGGGACTTTGGTTTTTCAGCAGCTGGTGGGGATAGGCGATGGGAGAAGTGAAGAGATATGTCCTGCCCCTACCCAGTTTTAAAAGTGATAGTATCATTTGTAATTTTCCAGTATTGAATTGGTAACTCCTGCAGGGAGGAAATTTTGCTGAGCTCTAATTCTCTCCGTGGCTCCACACACCTAATTGTATTTCTCCCGTGCTTCCTTCCTGTTTGCCTCCTCATTCATCTCCTCTGGTGAGATGACAACTCTGTCAGTACCCATGTCCAAATTCTAATTTTCCCCCTTGTAATTTCTCACCTTGCCGACCACAGTCAAACGGGAGAGAGGGAAGCAGAGCTGTTTTTGGCAGATGCTTTAGACAAAGACCAAAGAGAAGCTGAAATCCTACAGGAAAGAAAACAATTTGCTAAATAAGGATTTCGTCAGGGTTCTGTCTGCCGCTTCTTTTGTGGAATTTGATCATATAATAACTTTAGGAGGTGTCTGTGCCTCCGAGGCAAAGACCATAATGTGAAAATGTGGACTGAACCTCCAGGTCCCTTGCACTGAAATATAAATCCATGAAATTTATTTATAATTATGGAAAGTCAAACATGTTTTTATTTATTCCTGAATATTGTTTTTAATTAAGAAAAAGCATCTAATTAATAACAATGTTCTAAATAATAGATCTGATCCCTGTTCTTACCATTCACTTTTTTCCCCCTTTCAAAATAGCTTTTGATTATAACATGTAAAATACAGTTATTGTAAAAAATTTGGAAACTACAGACAAAGGAAAGAATGCCATTTACTTCATAGGACTATCTTTGTATTGTTTCTGCTTTGTTTTGGAAAATCAAGCTACTGTTAACAGAATAAGCCTTTCAAACAAACCTGGGTTTTAATCCTAACTCAGCCTAGCTGTGATTATGGACAAATTTCTTAACCTCCTTAAAACTCTTTCCTTTGGCTGAAAAATGAGGGCCTGCCCTCATTTTTCATACCTGCCTCAAAAAGTCATACCTGCCTCATGCAGTTGGCATGAGAATTAGGAATAAGGTATTCTTGGCACATAGTAGATGATCAATTAATGGCAACTATAATAGTAATTATTATTATTCCTTTTTAAGTTTAAGAGTTTGTTTAAACTTTTTTACACCATTTTTTAATGCTTAGGAATTTCAATCCTGCTTGTAATAGATGAATATACCTAGTGTGTGGAGCTGAGAAAGGCCACTACCGGTTTCTCAGATGAGTGCACTTTCTCAATGCCTCAGTAAGGGATTTTTCACGTCTACCCTGCTCATTAGGTTGTGAGAGCCTCCATTCAGCTAACTGGAGAATGAAGGCCCCAACTAGAACATTTAGATGCAAAATTTTTCAACACTGCGAGTCAACAAGACACATCTAGGTAAAGACTAAATTTGGCTTGCAGGCTACCAATTTGAGCATGTTTTTCTTTTCTAACTGAAAAATACCATAGTCATACAATTTCACTCTGCAACCACATAGAAGAGGTAGAGAATATACTGTGTGACCTTGAGTAGGATAATGAGTGGAAGCAAAAGGAAGGGGATTCTGATCTGGTATGTTTAATAGACCTTCTCGTCAGAGCTGCCCAGCAGAGGAACTGGCTGCCATGAAGCAGCAAGCTCTGTACGAGAAGAAAAGGGCATTGAGCTCAGTAAACACCTCATCACTCCTAAGGGAAAGTTTCTTCCCCTCAATGGAAGGTACAACTCTGTTAAACATTTACTCAGCCTCTAGTACATGCCATGCACTGTGCTGAGCCCTGTGGGAGCTATCAAAACCCAGGACGTTCAGGGAGGGTGTAGTCTTAGCTAGCCCAGCATCATGCTAAGAAGTTTATGTACATTATTTCTTTAACATTTATCATAACTTTGAGAGCTAGGTGCCATTAACCCCAATAAAAAGATGGGGATATTTATACTTAGAGAGACTGAGAAAGTTGTTGAAGGGCACAAGATGGTATGTGAGAGAGAGAGGACTTTAAAATTAAAAGTCTGTGCTCTAACTGTGCCAAATATCCTCCCTCAGTGGGGACACCAGCTTGGAATCCTGAGTCATCACTCAGAAAATCTGTCCCAGCCCTGGTGTCCTAGTGCTCAAGCGTTAGCCCATTGCACACTATCCAAACCATATTAAGAAAAAGCAACCTAATAACTCCCATCCACCAGCCCCTTGCTGGTTACTGGGGATGTGATACAGGGACTGCAGTTAGCTTGGTTCCGTCACATCAGATCACAAGGGAAGCAGCTGCAATCGTTTTAAATTTTTCACTCTGTTGTTTCTAAAGCAGACTGGAAGACAGGAGATGTTCTGAGGACAAGCACTGCACAGCTTTTCTCATCTCAAACATGACTTCAAAGTCTGCATTACAATAAAATATAAAGATAAACATATTGAGAGGCAATCTTGCATTGTGAAGAGGACGTAGAGAGAGAGCTTAAGAGATCTGAGTGTAAGTCCTGATTCTGCCGCTTCCTAGCTTTGCAATCTTGCATTTCACTTCACGTCAGTGAGTTTCTACTTCTGCGTGTGGAGAAATGGGGCTGACATTGTTATGGGGAAGCACACTAGTGTGTCATAGGTGTTCAATAAGTGTTTGTGTTCCTTCCTTAAAGAATAATAGAAAAGGTGCCAAAAAGTGCCTTAAAATCAACATAAGTTGGAATCTTACAAAATTGATAAGAATTGGTTCACAAATTCAATATAGATATAACGTGTGATATGGTCATTTTAAGGAGCATAATTCTTTTTGTAAAATATATTTATTGAACTGAAGGAAGAAGGAGGGATGGGAAAGGGAAATTGACGTTTATTAAGTTCCTGGTACATTTCAGGTCATTCTAGACCTTTCCAGACATTTCATTTAGTCCTGACAGCAGCCCTGTGAGATAAGCAATTTTATCTCCATTTTCACAAATGATGAACCCTAAGACTGAGAGGTTTTGGAACTCTAAGACTGAAAGGTTATGGATTTGAACTCAGGTTCCCAGACTGCCTGACCCCTTCCAGCAGGGACCATAGAGTCTTTTGATTCATGTCAAACAAGAGTTTTTTCTTAGAAGGCTGAGTTGAGTATAAACCTCCCATCTTTCATGCGTCTCTGAAGGCAGCAGTCTGCTATCATCTAAATTAACAATTGCTCCTCCAACACAAACTCCTGTGGATATTTCTAAAATTTATGATGCATTCTCTCTGCTTTCTACAATTTGGAATAACTCATGATGAAAATATGTTGTCACTACGATCTGTTTTTGTGTGGAAAAGTAGTCTGTGCGTTTATAAATGGTTCTAACTGTAATTTGAGTGGCTGTAAATTTACAAACTTTTTTGCTCGTTATAGTTTCTTTGGGAAGACATTCTTCTGAAAAGTTTGTCAAGAGAGTTCCATTGAAATTAAGCATCTCTTGCTCTAAATATTTGTTACCCGGTTTTACCAAGAAATCTTATCTGGTCCTGTTTCCTTGTGCTTTGCCTAGGGAATGTGAATAGTTGGTGTAGAAAGGAGAAAGGAGATGCAGTGGAATTGGTAGAATTAAACATTGTGTTGAGAACTGTGACTGAGCCCTTCAAGAGACCTTTGTCTGACTTAAGCATCTAAGAATTCAAGCCTTGTTTTTCTTTCTCATATATAACCACAGCAGTGGGCCACAGATGTCACATGCTTTGCATTCACCGCCTCGTCTGTCTTTTTGTGATTCTCCACGTGGAAGAAGAAACATCACTTATAGAATTTAGATTGCATTCAGCTTCCCAGAGAATTAGCTTCCAGTGAGCAGAAACTGAGTTTCCATATCTAAATGCTATAGCAAAGAATTTAACTAATTCAACATGAGTTTCTCTTCTCCTCACAATAATTTACTGCAGGCTAATTGTTACACATTTAAATACTTTGAATAAATGAATTAAAAGCCAGTTTTCATCTTCGTTCATCCAATTCATTAGATGATTTCATTTTAGGAAATGAGGAAGTAGATGTGATTCATCGTGCAACAAATGAGCAATTCACTCATTTATGCAAAGAATAAGTATTGACTTGGTTATCTCTGTGCTAAAAGATGGAATGATTTGTTTTCCCACTGCCAAGATGACCACTGGGCATACCATGAGTGCTCATGTGGTGCAAATACTGATGTTGGAGCTGACTTAAAATAAAGATACTGCTTTAAATCCAAGCTTCATGCACCATAAATAGAAAATCAAGCATAGTTCTAAAAGTAAATATGGTAAAAAAAATAATAAACTCTTGCATAGTGCTTTGTTTTTGCAAGTGCTCTGGTATATTTTACATCATTTGATTGTTACACAACAATCCTGGATGTCAGTATTATTATTATCCCCATTTTACAGTTGAGAAACTGAAGTTCAAGAGAACATTAGTGCATTGCTCAAGGACACATAGCTTATAGTAGCAAGCCAGAATTGGAACCCAGGTCTCCTAATGCCAAAATGTTATGCTCTTTCCACTGTATCTGCTGTAATTAACATAAAAGGACAGAATAGGGAGAGAAAGAAAAGGTCAGCCTGAAAGCTGTGCCCTTTGGTTGCTCTAGCTCCCATCACCACGAGAGGCAGCCTGCCTCCAGGGGCTAAACCAGGGTGTGGTATCCGGGAGGCTCCGTTGAGAAGGTGAGCCTTGTCCCTGCCTATCGTCTTCAATGTGTGCACCCCAGGGAAGGCAGGAGCTTCGGAAGAAATTATCCATCTCGTGGGCCTGAGCAGAGAGAGAGAATCTGGGTGCAACATGAGGCAGGTGAGGACCAGAAGGTTCAAAAGGGAGGAGATTTTGTCTCTCTGAGAGCTGGGGTTCTTGAGCACATGTGAAGAGAGAGCATTCAGAGGATACCCAGAGCACTGTCATTGCTCTGGCCACTGTAGACACATCCCCGTCCCAAACAACAGCAAGATGTACACCACGTTGGAAGTGGCCGTCCTCAGGCTTCAGATGCAAAGTGCTCTAGAACAGTCAAAACGTCAGAATTATAGGCCACAGACAGGAGACTTCGGAGGAAAAAATGCAGCCCTTACTTGTTTGGAGTGACACAGAGAGGCTGTCACAATTATTTTCAGTCCGGCAGCCACTTTCTGGGAGGGTTCCATAGAGTAGTAGATGTATTTACGACAACAGTTTTTCCTCACAGTCGTAAAAAGCAGAGTGAACCTTAGATCCAGATCCTCTTCCTCCTATCCACCTTTATTTTTTTGAAATAACTGATTAATAATCTTGTTACTTTCAAAGGGAGAGATGTCCTCTTCCTATAGCTAGAATGAGCCAAATCAAAAAGGTTGTTTGTTTTTTTAATTTTTGTCACTACCGAGACTCCCCACTCTTCTCTACCAGATTAGTGTTGTGATGAAGTGCTTGGGGTTTAGCACCACACAGACCAGGGTTCAATTCCAGCCCATGCTGCTTATTGACTGTGGTTTATGAGCCAATAACTTCTCTGAGTACTGGTTACTTCATCTGTAAAATGGAGGAAATGCAACCAACCTGATAGGGCTGTTGTGAGAGTTACATGAATTACCGAGTGTTAAATGTTTACCGTAACATTATATTTAGTGAAGTAAGCCAGACCCAAAGGACAAATATTGTGTGGTTCCATATACAATCATCCATCACTTAACGACAGGGATACGTTCTGAAAAATACGTCATTAGGCGATTTCATTATTGTGTGACTATCACTGAGTGTACTCACACAAACCTAGATGGCATAGCTTACTACACACCTAGGCTATATGGTACTAATCTTATGGGACCACCATCATATATGCCATCCATCATTGACTGAAATGTCATTATGCGGTGCATTACTGCATATGAAGTACCTGGAGTAGTCAAATTCACAGACACAGAAAGTAGAATGGTGGTTGCTAGGGGCTGGAGGAGGGGAGAATGGGGAGTTTAATGTGTTTAATGGGTATAGAGTTTCAGTTCAGGAAAATGAAAAAGTTATGGAGATGGATGGTGGTGAGGGTTGCACAACAATGTGAATGTACTTAATGCCACTGAACTGTACGCTTAAAAATGGCTAAAATGGTAATTTTTATATTACATTTATTTTACCAGAGTAAAATAAATACCTGAAAAAACTTTTTTAGTCTTTACAATAGAACTTGGCATATGATAAGTAAAAAATAAATGGTACTTCTAATCCTGTGTCCCATCCTTTGCATACTTGTATCATATGCCATTTCTTGCACAATATATATTCTTTTTCCACAGGGAAAGTTTCACCCTGAGCTAACATCTGTTGCCAATCTTCCTTCTCCCCACCCCCAAAGCCCCAGTTCATGGTTGAATATCCTAGTTGTAAGTCCTTCTAGTTCTTCTACGTGGGCCACCGCCATATCTTGGCAACTGACAGATGGGTGGTGTGGCTCTGCGACCAGGAAACAAACTCGGGCCGCCAAAGCAGCGAGAGTGCCAACCTTTAACCACTAGGCCATCAGGGCTGGCTCTCTCACACTGTATTTTTAGCCACTGTGTCTGTCACTACTATTATACTTCAATCTCCCTGAATGTAAGGGACCACTAATTGATTATATCTTATTCATCTCCCCTACCTTCATAGTGTCTGGCACATAGTAAGCACTCATTAAATGATTTGGGGGAAGAGAGAAGATTGCTAAATACCCTTTCCTCCGTCTTTTACATCTGAAAACCTCTAAACACAGTAGTAGTGGGGCACTTATTTCTCTTGGGTGCTAGAAGATCATTATTTGGCTAAAATAATGAGCTCACACTACTGTACAAATGTATTAGTTTCTTTAATCTTCAATAAATGACAGGGATATTTCTCTAAATTGGGTCTCTGAGGATTGAATCCATGTTGTTCTTAAGGAGTTATATCTTGCTCTAAAAATAGAGGCAGAACAAAAATGGAGCATAGGGTTGCTGTTCCTTTAGAGGGAAATGAGTACTATATACAGTTTATTTTACCTGAATATTACTGGAGCCCCACACGATCCAATCTATGTGGAGTGTTATTTCAAAGAAACAGTGGCCAAGTGCCATAGCTTTGAAGAATAGTGTAGATCATCAATGAAGTGTCCTGACAGTGGTGACTGAGGGGGTCTCACAGCACCTCACACAGAAAGCCTTCTGTAGATCTCCTTCCCTCTCATTAAACTTTCCCACTCACAGGAACTGCTAAAATCAATCTCCCTCACCCCTCCCCTCCCTCCCTCCCTGCCCATCCCCCTCCTCCATACTCTGTTCTCATCCATCTCTGCCTCATCCATGCCCAAAGTCCAGGCTCCTTGGACATGACCATCCTCTCTGTACACAGTCCCTGGGAAGCATGATCAGGTCCACTGCTCTGACTAGTAGCCAGCAATAATCGCACGAGCTCCGTCCTCCCTCCTGGAATTCCAGCAAATAAAATTAAAATTCTGCATCTTATGAAATGCTGAGGAGTCCCAATGCCAAGCATTTCTGGGATGCACTCGTGGAGAACTATGCAGCTGTGATCACACCACTCTCATTTAAATTTTTTTATCCACCCTCATTTTATATGATAAGTTGACAAAAAATGATGTGAACTCATTCTTTCTCTGGGTAAATGCTTCCCGACTGTTTTCAGCTGTGTACCCTCATACCCTGCTCTTCTCAGTCCACTCTCCAAGGACACTGCCTGGGCACAGACTTTGCCTATACCCGCGACCTGCCTGGTCACTCAGCAGGGATCAAGGGCAGCTTGTGACCCAGCTGTAACGTCTTCATGACTCATGAGTATGTTATTTGGGATGCTCGGCTCTGGGTAATGGAAGAAGTTTAGGAATGTGAATTGTCAACTCATTGGACCTCTCTGCACTTGTATAAATGAGGGTCCTAAATGGCTGTATATTCTCAGATCTCCTTCAGACCTGAAAGTCCCTATTTCTGTGATTAACACAGAAACACACATGCATTCAAACCTAAGCCCCAGCTTCTGCTTTCTTTAGATTCCTTTGAAGCTTTAATTCCCCAAGACCTAAATATTTTATTTACTCTCTTCTAAACCCTCTAGAATATCTTGCTTTAGTTTAAGCTTTCAAGGATGACCATCAACACAGATTACCGGGCCCCACCCCCAGACTGTTTGATTCAGTAGAGAATTTGTATTTCTAACAAGTTCTAGGAACTGCACTTTGAGAACCACTGAGCTAAGAATTTCAAGAAGACTTTACCAACACTTTCTAGTGAGAGGTATTAGACCTGTTGTTCAGGAATGATCACTCTTGTTCTTTTTTTTTTTTTCCAGCTATCTTTATTTCAAAAGATGCCTACTCAATCAAAAATTATTGTCCTAGAACCTCCACCCACATAAAAAGAAGGCCATTTAGGAGGCTTTATTTTCAGGATGGGGAAATTGACGTGTAATTCTTAGGTGCAGTAAATTTCCCAGAGGAATTCAAATGGCACCAAGTCATGGGGCAGAGTTCCAATAGCACAAAGCAGTCTTTTCCCCAGTCCACAAGCCATTCGCTAGGCCGGGTCATCCATTCAGGGCTCATATTTTATGATCCCTGTGAATAAGACAGTTCTGACAATTGCTGCATCAGAACTTAACCTCTAATGCAATAGATGACTGTACACTGAACTATAGAGGAGATTTAAGACTGGAGTCTAATAGTTTGACAGGCCAGCATTGGTCTCAACCTGCAGGACGCAGCAGTTGCAGGTCCCATCACATTTACAAGATGCAGCCCCACATATCAGTTTCTGATAATGTCTCCCAAATTTGAAACACTCTAAGAAAGGAATTTGAGCTTTTAGCCTACACCTGCCTACTCTCCTTGAGGCATGTCTACCTTGAAAGCTCCTTTCCCTCACTTAAAGTATTCACCTTTTCATTGTGTTGCTCCGTGGTATTTTCCCCAATAAACTCTTATTTTCTGTGGCTATGTTAATGAACCTTATAATACCAATCCCAATGGATGCAGACAGTTTTATTAAACACACTATTTCCCTCACCCACCAAAGTGTTAAATGATGGTTTAGAGGTTTGGATTTATCATGCTGATCTAATTATGCTGGACAGCTCTCATTGAATCTCCAGAGTAACCAGATTTTAAGGCCTTTTGTGCAGATGCACAATTTTGAAGGGATTAGCAGATTAAGTATCTTCTAACCTCTCATGCTTCCGAGTTAGGAATGGGCAGGGTGCCTTCTCCAGCATCTGTACTCCACTGAACCTAATGAAAAAAAGGGTAGTCAGCTAGCCCACATTTTAATAGGTGAAAGGAGGGATTTCTTGCCTAGATGTCATGAGCAATTTCATCTCTTTGGAACTTTACTTGAGAGGATTTGCCCCCATTTTGTATGTTCACTACAGCAGAGTTCATCTTAAAGATATTTACCTCTTCAGAGTCAATCTTCATGAAGTTTAATAAACCTTCTGATGCCATAAGTACGTGGTGGTGGTCATAGCAGTGGGACTGGTAGTGGTGAAAGTGATGTTGGAGCTGGTGGAGGTATAGGAGGCAGTGGTGGCAATGGCGGGTGGTGGATGTTGTGAAGGTGGTGGTAGAGGTGGTGGAAGTAGTAGAGTGGTGGAGGTGATAGAGGTGGAGGTGATAGAGATGACAGAGGCAGAACAAGTGGTGGAGGTAGAAGAGGTGGAGACAGGGGTGGTAGAGGTGGAGGAGGTGGTGAAGGGGGAGGTGATGAAGGTGGAGGCGGTGGCAGAGGTGGTAGAGGTGGAGGAGGTGGTGAAGGGGAGGTGATGAAGGTAGAGGTGGAGACAGAGGTGGTAGAGGTGGAGGAGGTGGTGAATGGGGAGGTGATGAAGATGGAGGTGGAGACAGAGGTGGTAGAGGTGGAGGTGATGAACGGGGAGGTGATGAAGGTGCAGGTGGAGACAGAGGTGGTAGAGGTGGAGGAGGTGGTGAAGGGGAGGTGATGAAGGTAGAAGAGGTGGAGACAGAGGTGGTAGAGGTGGAGGAGGTGGTGAAGGGGAGGTGATGAAGGTGGAGGTGGTGACAGAGGTGGTAGAGGTGGAGGAGGTGATGAAGGGGAGGTGATGAAGGTGGAAGAGGTGGAGACAGAGGTGGTAGAGGTGGAGGAGGTGGTGAAGGGGAGGTGATGAAGATGGAGGTGGTGGCAGAGGTGGTAGAGGTGGAGGAGGTGATGAACGGGGAGGTGATGAAGGTGGAAGAGGTGGAGACAGAGGTGGTAGAGGTGGAGGAGGTGGTGAAGGGGAGGTGATGAAGGTGGAGGTGGTGGCAGAGGTGGTAGAGGTGGAGGAGGTGATGAAGGGGGAGGTCATGAAGGTGGAGGTGGTGGCAGAGGTGGTAGAGGTGGAGGAGGTGGTGAAGGGGAGGTGATGAAGGTGGAGGTGGTGGCAGAGGTGGTAGAGGTGGAGGAGGTGATGAAGGGGGAGGTCATGAAGGTGGAGGTGGTGGCAGAGGTGGTAGAGGTGGAGGAGGTGGTGAAGGGGAGGTGATGAAGGTGGAGGTGGAGACAGAGGTGGTAGAGGTGGTGGTGCTGGTGCTGCTGCTCTGCTTGGACATAGTCAAGAGGAACCAAGCAATACTAGAACTGGTAGATACCACCCTACTTTTCAGATGAAGAAACTGAAGCCCAGAGAGGAGACAGCACTATTATTTCACACTTCACACGCCTTACCTTCCTGCCTCCTTCCTGTTCCAAATGCACAAAACTTGGTGAATGTTGGATTGCCCTGAGAAATGACACCAACACCCTTGAACTGAGATTTCAGAATTACCAAATCCTTAGAACCCGGCATTCAGCCAGAGCTGACCTGATTTCCACCTCATCTGGTTATATACGTCTCAGATCCACTGCAAGGGCAACCCAAAGCCCGGATTCTGTGCAGCTGGAACTTGCAGCTGGAACTAGTGAACATGTTGGGCTTTCCTGGAGAAATAAAATTAAGGTGATTGATTGTTATATGATGGTTACGTGAAAGGAAGCCAGAGTTGAAAGATTGTAAGTGTGCTTGCAGGCAAAACTTTCAAGTGTTTAACAAATGCTATTTGATTTTTTTAAAAAGCTTTATTTATTTTTATTTTTATTTTTGAGGAAGATCAGCCCTGAGCTAACATCCATGCCAGTCTTCCTCTTTTTTTTTTTTTGCTGAGGAAGACCGGCCCTGAGCTAACATCTATTGCCAATCCTCCTCCTCCTTTTCCCTTTTTCTCCCCAAAGCCCCAGTAGATAGCTGTATGTCATAGTTGCACATCCTTCTAGTTGCTGTATGTGGGACGCCGCCTCAGCATGGCCAGACAAGCGGTGCGTCAGTGCGTGCCCGGGATCCGAACCCCGGCCGCCAGCAGCAGAGCACGCACACTTAACCGCTAAACCACAGGGCTGGCCCTATTTGATTTTTTTAAATAACCCTTTTCTTTTAGAATAGCTTTAGATTTACAGAAAAGTACAAAGATAAAACAGAGAGTCCCCATTATACCCCGCAGTCAGTTTCCCCTATTGTTAGCATCCTACATTACTGTGGTACATTTGTTACAACTAATGAACTAACATTGGTTCTTGGGTATGTTACTATTAACCAGACTCCACACTTTATTTGGATTTCATTAGTATTTCCCTAAATATAAAACAATGTGTACTTTTTACTGTTGCAGCATGGTAAACACCATGGCACAAGATTGCTTGAAGCTCCTGAGGGTAGGATCTACTTTGATACATTTGTTTATATTTCTTTTAGCACCTTGTATATATGAAGAGCACAATAAACATGTGTTGGCTGATTAGATGACTGTAATATCCCATTTATTCCATTTTAGTGCACAATAATGCACCAACCTCACTCAGTCCAGTGGTAATTTTATACACCTGGAACATAACTGAGTAACTAGGGAAACTCATGCTGTCATGCAAGCTGTCAAGTGTATTCCGCTTTTATTTTCAGGAAGCTCAGCCCAGCACACGTCTCGGTACGTCTCGGTGCTGAAGGCAGTGTTTGCAGCCATGGAGTAAGGGTTAAGCTTTTCAAGGTGATCTCAGAGAGCGCACAAGAGAGAAAGGAGGCAGGTTAAGAACCCTAGAAATCCCTGCTCATCCTGATCCTTCTCTTTGGTGACCAGACTCTTGGAGAGGCACATGACACCCTGTGCCTTCTCCTGTCAAGGGCACCTACGCATAACCGTGTCCAGCCCTCCCAGCAAAGGCCTAATTCCTTGGTAGTCAAGCTTCATTTGCAAATTGAAGGTTTTCCTGAAAGTTAACAGAGCAGAATTAGGTTACCTAGAAGGGACAAAAAGGGGAAAATCGTTAGACCCAAAGCTTAAATTAGAAACTAAAAGTAGCTCCTTTTGATTCAGTAATAATAGCTATCATTTCCTAAATGCCAAGCACTGTTCTAAGTGGTTTATTAACTCACTTTGTCCTTCAAAAATCCAAGAAGTAGGTTCTCTCCTACATAGACAAAAACTTCTTCCTCCCCTTCCTACTCCACGTGCTGAAACGTATTAGCATCTTTGATCCTGAAAGGTGATGAAGTACTTTGCCCGTGTGTGAACCTGATTCCAGAACCCTGAAAGTGATGGCAGGAGAAACATATCAGCGGTCATGAACTATTTGGCCCAACCCTACCACCCTCACTACCCTATTCCCATCTCTCTCTTTCCTTCTTTCCTTCCTTCCTTCCTTCCTTCCTTCCTTCCTTCCTTCCTTCCTTCCTTCCTTCCTTCCTTCTCTCTCTCTGTCTGTCTCTCTGTCTCTCTCTCGCTCGCTCGCTCACACAGACACACACACACACACACACGCACACACACACAGTAGAAGGTGGGCTACCATGTTAGCTTTCAAAATAATTTGTACTGCCTGCTTTAGACTTTAATAGGGAAAGAATCAGTAGGTTAACTTTTTTTAAAAAAAGATACATTTCTTCTTATTAAAGTAATATATGTTCATGGTAGAAAATAAACAAGAAAAAATACATACAGGTTTAAAGAAAGCACAAATGACCCATAAGCATGTCCCCAAGATACCCATTACTACTATTTTGTTGTATTTCCTCCAAATCTCTTCTTTTTATGCATATATGGTTTTCCTTAATTGAAATCACACTGCATGTAGACTTTTATTCTGCTTTTCTCACATAATGTTGTACATTATTATTTTCTCATGTTATAAATTCTTCAAAAATATCATTTTTTGTGGCCACAGTAGTATATTTCATATTGTAAGTTAGGGCTAATATAAATCCCTCACCTCAATAGCTCCCTCAGCTCCCCTGCCTCCACATACACAATCCTTTTTTAAAGAGAATTCTCGGGCCCTCCAGGTGGCGTAGCGGTTAAGTTCGCGCCCTCTGCTTCGGCGGCCCGGGGTTCGCAGATTCGGATCCAGGTGCAGACAGACACACCACTTGTCAGGCCATGCTGTGGTGGCGTCCCATATAAAGTAGAGAAAGACGGGCACGGATGTTAGCCCAGGGCCAACCTTCCTCAGCAAAAAGAGGAGGATTGGCAGCGGATGTTAGCTCAGGGCTAATCTTCCCCACAAAAAAAAAGAATTCTCCTATAGTAACAAAATCATACAGGACTTTTCATAAGCTTGGTTTCTCTTCTGGGTTTGATTCATGGCCAGATTACTTCTGCCAAAACCCAGTCCTTTCCTATCCAAAATGCATTAAAATTGACATCTGACCATTTGTAATAGGGAGGAACATAAACGCAATCACTCTTTAATTTATGAGATTGCCCTAGTAAAAAAAGATGTTTAAAAAAAGTGTGTTAATTCAACCAAATACTGCTACATAAGACAATCAATATTTTAGAGATGGTAGTTTCCAAATAATTAAAGTATTCATATTGAATGCTTTTGTGTACTCAGCAAAAACCCACACAATCATAGTAGTAAATGGTTCATGGGATACAAATTGATATTAGATTCATAATAATATTTTCTGGTTAAATAATCTTTTATCTGCTCCATGTTCTGTCCAAGAGAATAGAGTGGAGAAAATATAGACTTTGAAGTCAGATGTAACTGACATCAAATTCCAGATCTGCCATTCTGTAATTTCATTTTTACTAGGCAAGTTGTTTCACCTCTGAGACTCAAGAGTCCTCATCCACTGAATAAGGATCATAGAGCCCATCTCATTGTGCCATTTGTGCTGAGGATTAATTGAGACAATTTTGTGTGAAGGTTCTTAACAGTGCTGGGTAGATAATGGAGGCTTTGTGAATGCTAATTCTCACTGCCCTTCCTTCTCCCTAAACAGCCCAGTTTACCCAATAGACTTTTAGCTTAATTCCTGGTTCAGTCCACACATTCTTTCCAATCTTCCTCCTATGTATATACATAGATCCTGCCATATCCGCTTGCTCAAAAATGTGCTAGATGTAAATGCAAATTTTACTCTATGCACATACATACAGGATAACTTCCAGAGTAGCAGCTATTCAGATGCCTGAATTGCCTGCCAACCTGCTCAATCTGGATAGGGTTGGTGCAGACTGGATGTGAAAGCAAGCTGGCCAGGGCATCTGCTATGCTCATCAGTTGCCAGGCTAGATCTGGCAGATCTTCCAGGCTGGTCTGGGAGGATATTCCTTCATCTTTTGTGTCCCATTGGGTCCTTCTGAGTACTAGGACAACCTTCCCAGGTAGGGAAGTGCTCCTCTTCTATCAGGCATGTCAGAGCGGGCCACAATTCAAACTCTCAAGTCTCAGAAAATACAGGGAACAGACTGCCATCTAAAGCAATGTTACTCAAGGTTGTCCATCAGCACCACCTAGAAGCTCATTAGAAATGCAAATTTGGGGGCTCCCTGCAGACCTCTGAATCAGGATCTCTGGGGAGGGGGCTCTTGAGGTGCTCACAGAAGTTTAATATAAAGTAGAACTACATTCATTCAACAAATGTTTTGTTTTTTAAGCACCTGCTATTCTCCCCTTGCTCGCTTGACACCAGACACACAGGCCTCCTTTCTGTCCCTTGGAATAGGAAGAAGAGAAGTAAAAACTTCAACATAATTAACTAGAACGGTTAATATTCTATCTATATTTTATCAACGTTTCTAGTTCCAAATTTTAGCCTATTTTCCAATTTCATTTAAAAATTTAGCATTTTAATTTAAATAGCCTATTTAAAAATTCATTTTGAAGTGCTTGCTTTTTAGTAATAGATATTTCACTGGTGTTGAAATTAGTTTTCTCAAAAGAGGGAATTGTGCATTCCTCCGCTGCCTCCAGTCACTTAATCTAGGACGAGCTCCCCAAAGTGCCAACGTTAGCAGCCTGGGCCGGTGCAGTGGGTGACAGCTCCTGCATGGAGAGCACGTGTGCACACAGCAGTTACGCAGCAGGAGGCCATAGTCATTTCCATGACTGGCCGTAGATTTCCTGGTAACCAGAGTCACTGGGTACATGAGCAGGAAGAACATACATGGTCCAGAATGGCCGTCTCTGCTGGAAACAATACAAGATGTATGTGGATAAAAGTCTGGGGTCGTGAATTAGTTCATCAAAAGTGTCTTTGAAAAAAAAAGTTAAGGACATAAATGGAGCCGAAATTAACCTTTATTTCTCCAATTTGGAATAAGAATCAAATCAAATTATATTTGAAACTCTATCACTTGTGGCTCTGAAGTCTCTTAAATGTTTTTGCCTAGTGTTCGTTCCTCGTAACATCCTAGAGCAGAAGTTGACAATACCAGAACACACTGAGCTTCATTTTGTTTAAAATATGAAGATCGATTTTGGGTTTTTTTTTTCTTTCTAATTATAAAGCGTGTATCTGTTCATGTATAAAATTCAAGCCAACATAAGAAGAAGAAAAAACAAAAGGCAGCTCAAATTCACCATCCTGAAGTAATCGCTTTCAACATTTTGAGGGTTATCTTTACACCTGCCTCCTTATAATCACACACACACACACACACACACACACAATTTTACATAAATGTGATCATACTATACCTGAGGTTTCAAACCCTATTTTCCTCCCCCTCCCTATGTCCTAGAGATCTT